>NW_026943827.1:4181492-4328407 GCF_035594765.1 Anolis carolinensis | reverse complement strand
AGGGAGGGAGGGAGAGAGGGAGGGAAGGAAGGAAGGAAGGAAGGAAGGAAGGAAGGAAGGAAGGAGGGAGGGAGGGAGGGAGGGAGGGAGGAGGGAGAGAGGGAGGGAAGGAAGGAAGGAAGGAAGGGAGGGAGGGAGGGAGGAAGGAAGGAAGGCAGGAAGGAGGAAGGAAGGAAGGAGGAAGGAAGGAAGGAAGGAGGAAGGAAGGAAGGAGGGAGGGAGGGAGGAAGGAAGGAAGGAGGAAGGAAGGAAGGATGGAGAGGAGGGAGGGAGGAGAGGGAGAGAAGGAAGGAAGGAAGGAAGGAGGAGGGAGGAAGGAAGGAGGAAGGAAGGAAGGAGGAAGGAAGGAAGGAAGGAGGAAGGAAGGAAGGAGGGAGGGAGGGAGGAAGGAAGGAAGGAGGAAGGAAGGAAGGAAGGAAGGAAGGAAGGAAGGAAGGAGGAAGGAAGGAAGGAGGAAGGAAGGAAGGATGGAGAGAGGGAGGGAGGGAGGGAGAGAGGGAGAGAAGGAAGGAAGGAAGGAAGAAGGAAGGAAGGAAGGAAGGAAGGAGGGAGGGAGGGAGGGAGAGAGGGAGGGAGGGAGGGAGGGAGAGAGGGAGGGAAGGAAGGAAGGAAGGAAGGAAGGAAGGAAGGAAGGAAGGAGGGAGGGAGGGAGGGAGGGAGGGAGGGAGAGAGGGAGGGAAGGAAGGAAGGAAGGGAGGGAGGGAGGGAGGAAGGAAGGAAGGAAGGAAGGAAGGAAGGAAGGAAGGAAGGAAGGAAGGAGAGAGGGAGGGAGGGAGAGAGGTAGGGAAGGAAGGAAGGAAGGAAGGAAAGAAGGAAGGAAGGAAGGAAGAAGGAAGGAAGGAGGAAGGAAGGAAGGAAGGAAGGAGGGAGGAAGGAAGGAAGGAAGGAAGGAAGGAAGGAAGGAGGAAGGAAGGAAGGAAGGAAGGAAGGGAGGGAGGAAGAAGGAAGGAAGAAGGAAGGAAGGAGAGAGGGAGGGAGGGAGGGAGGGAGGGAGAGAGGGAGGGAAGGAAGGAAGAAGGAAGGAAGGAAGAAGGAAGGAAGGAAGGAAGGGAGGAAGGAAGGAAGGAAGGAAGAAGGAAGGAAGGAAGGAAGGAAGGAAGGAAGGAAGGAAGGAAGGGAGGAAGGAAGGAAGGAAGGAAGAAGGAAGGAGATACGGAACCTGTTCCTCGTTGGTCAGGATGGAGGCCAAGTGGGAGTCTCTGGACTGGCAGAAGTTCTCAGCATCAAACCAGGACTTTTTGCTTTTGGAAATATAGTAGAGATTGTTCCCAAAGATGTCCCAGCCATTCACAGACTTGGTCTCTTTGTTGAACAAGGCTCCTAAGAATAATAATAGTAATAATAATAATACACTTTATGTATATTCCACCCCTCTCCCCAGGAGGACTCAGAGCGGATCACAGCCTATAAACAGACACAGGCAGACATTCAGTGCCTTGATTACGACCACAATGAGACACACAAACACAGACAAAGGCAAAGGCTTCTCCTTTCATTTCCGGCTCTGGAGGCGGTGCTCATCTCTGGCTCTGGGGGAGGCGCTCGTCTCCCTTTCAAGCTGAGGAGCCTGCGTTGTCTATAGACACCTCCTGGTCGTGTGGCCAGCAGGATGGCTTGGAGCGTCTTTTTGCCTTTTCCCACTTAAGCGGTATCTATTATCTACTCACTTTTGCTTGTTTTCAAACCGCTAAGTTGGCAGGAGCTAGGGCTGACAGCAGGAACTCGCCCTGTCCCGTGGATTCAAACTGCCAACCTTCAGGCCAGCAGTTCAACAGCACAGGTGTTTAACCCATTGCACCACCGCAGAACGAAGAGACTGGGGTGAGCAGGATGACCGGGGTCAAGAGTCAAAGGGCTTTGCTCAGCCATGCTTTCCCAAATGGCAAAGTGGGGCCGTATCTCGAGCTACGTATACTTACGATATTTTTTCTTCTGTTCCCCGTATTCCCTCTGAGTGTTTTCTATGTGAGATGGTAACTTCACCACTTCGTTTGACAATCTGGCATCTGCAAAGATTTCTAGAGTTAGGATGGGTTTTTGGAGTCCGTCTCACAGAATCACAGAACCGGATGCCCCCTTCTCTGCCTTTCTTTTGTTGGAAATGACAACCTTCTTCAAGCCTTCTCTAGCAATCTGTATGTCTATGACCCTGCTGCTTCCTGCTTCCTGTATGTATGTTCTGGTATGCAGCTTCCTTTACTCTGTGTTTTCTGAGAAGTGATAAAAGAGGCTGCAGCAGACCACATGCTCCTCTCCTTCCCTCTCTCTCCTTTTGACTATGTCACCTGTTGAGAGCTGTTTTGTTACAAGAGAGGTACCATGGCCGGATGGGACAGGGAACCATTATCAGCGTTGTTGATATCGAGCTCTTTTCGTTAGGGATTTCCTTCTTGAAGGGGATCCCCCGCTCCTCTCTCGGGCGTGAGTCCGAGGATCCTGGCAAGAGGGGGAGCCGCTATGGATCAATCAAGGTTTAGCCAAAGAATTTCTCACCCTCAGGATGTTGAAGAAAGAACTCCGACTTTTATTCAGTTTCAGCTGGAAAAGGATGACATCTGCGATGGTTCGTCAAGAGTCATGACATACATTTACAGATCAACCATTTTATAACAAAAATATGGGAGGCGTGGATTGAATTCCGCGCTACACCTTTTCCCCGCCTTCCTATGCGCTGATGGGTCCTTCCCCCACCAATCAGGGATGAGGAGGCGGGTTTATCTAGGAACAATGGACTGGCTGGGGATTAACGAGGAATTATGATTGAGTCATGGAGTAAATGTCCAGGAGGGGTTTCTAGACTGCTTCTTGGGGTGTAAATATACATTTTGGTCTGGCAGGCTTTGCCAAATTCTGGTGATGGGCTGTATTTGTTTTTGAAAGGTGTCATGTCCATGTTGACAGCTGAGGCCATCGTAGACTTTTTGTAAGTGAACCGAGAACCAGATGGTCACCCTTTGCATTAAATGGGCTGCTCCGACGTTCAATGAAAGGGGGGAGACCAAATCTATTGTCCATGCAAGAAATGGGTGTCTGACAGTTTCCTGGTGGAAGGGATTTCCTTCTGAGGTGCTGCAACTTGTTCATTCCTAGCTCAGGTCTCGGTCATTCTTCAATATAAGACATTTTTCACAAGAATAAAGAATACTGGGAAATGTGTGTCAATACAGGAAAAGCAGAAAGATAAGCAGTGCAAACATGTGGTTTAAAACTGGATCTCAGTTACCTTCTGCTATAAATATAGGAAATGTCGGACATAAGCCTTGATTAAAATGTACACACTATCTAACATGGGAAGGGTCCTTGTTATGGTTATTGTGGTCTTTGCAAATTGACCAAGACATCCAGCCTGATGTCCTTGTCAAAACTATGAATTCCTTAAATCATCGGTCACCTTCGATCTCATGGTGAAGAAGCTTTTGGAGCTGGGAAGCTCTGAAGCGTAGAAGAACGGACACTGGGAGATGTCAGTAAAATCAATGCACACAGTTTTACTATGTAGAGCAGCAAATACAGCACATACAGACTAGGCAGACAGACAACTAACAACCAATGACTGATGACTGATAACTGGTCGCTGGTAGCTGGTAGCTGAAGCAAGAGGAAGGAACTCACTTTTTTGTGTGTATTAGTAGTGTTTAAATGAAATTTGTGTCTAGCATGTATTGCATCATCCAGGAAATGGTATAGTGTGTAAAGAGTTAATTTGGTAAGAAGCTGTATTGACCTTGGATGTGTGGCTGGAGCCAGAGAGGAGTGTTTGTTTTGTCCAGTAAACTTTGTACATACTTTTTACATCGTCTCTGACGTTCCTTCGTTCTGCGCTCCACTGACATCATTCATCTGCTGCTACGCTGTGCGCATTACTCTGACAATTTAACTCCTATATACTTGGTTCTGTTTTTCAGATTTTCAGTTTCTGTCATTGCAATACAGGCTTGTGAATCCTCTTTAATCCCGATAGGAATTTTACATTGCTCTCCAACATCTGACACTTGTTGTAACCATTGAATCTCATTTATGACTTCGCACAAAGCAGCATACTCTGATTCAGTGGTACTACATGCTACACTATTCTGCTTACGGGATCGCCATACTAACATATTGCCAGCAAATTTCACAATTATGCCTGAGACAGATCTGTCAGAAAAGCAATCAATATCTTCTTCATTGTTTCCAAATAGTAAACAATAATCAATGGTGCCCATAAGATATCTTATTACTCTTTTTAGTGCGATCTTACATTGACAACCATCTCAAAAACATCTGAAGCTGGACTGTGTACCTCTGTATGCTGAACACATGAAGGTTGTGAGTAAACCAAATATGTTATTTTTACCAAAGTCAACTTCATTTTTGTCTCTTGAGTGCATGATATAAAACAAATTGTTTTATGGGAGAGTAGATATATATTTTGCACTGAAAAACGCTTCTAAAGCTCTGCTGTTTTATGCACTGGCAAATCTCTGTTTTCCTAACTGATCAGAGATAACAAGTTATTCAGTCTAACAACTGAAACCACTGCCTTGCATAATTAAATCAGGTTGTATTCCACAAGAAAAGGTTATACTCTAAAGGGTTTTCAGTTCTTCTCTGAAAGGTCATGCTTTTCTAAAAGTTATGATTTCCAAAAGGAGTTTTTCCAAAAGGTTATGAATGGCATTTTCCAAAATATTTGTCCACCAAGAACCCGAAGCAGGTGGCCCGTGGATTGCGAGAGGCGCCTGGACCACTTTTCTCCCTTCGGAAATGTCCCCCAAAAGGCCTGTCAGGATAAAACACCAAACAGAACCCACGGGGGTAGGTATGTGATAGTTTCTCTATGAGGGTTGAATGAAAAGTAATGCCTCCACCTTCATAACTCCTCAACAGATGGCAGTCCTGGTCTGCGGCAGGTCCTGGCTTGTTCAGCAGACTCTCGTCTACAGTTAGTTCCATTTGCCGGGAAGCCTTAGCATTGAACAGTTGTGTTGTTAAAGCGTGAAGTATGGAACCCTGCGCAGACGGGCGGTCAATGAGACGTAAACAACATGCAATCATTAAATTCTTGACAGCAGAAGGTGTCACCCCAAAGAAGATTCCTCAGAGAATGCAAAGCTGTTTATGGGGATTGTGTTGATGTGAGTCCTGTGCGTCGTTGGGTGAGTAAGTTTAAAGATGTTGAGGTGGGAACATCTGCTGCCAAGAATTCAGTGACTTAAGCGGCTGAGGGGCAAAAGGAAAGGGCCTGAGGCTGTTAGGAATTCTGGGAGTTGGAGTCCAAAACATCTGGAGGGCCCAAGTTTGCCCATGTCTGTGTTAGTGTGATCGAGGTGACCCCCCCCCCCCCCAGGACTTTGTAAAAGATGGTTCAAAAATCAAGACTTTATGTCCTATATTTCATATATTTATAGCAGAAGGTGATTGAGATTTTTTACTGGAGTTTACTGTGGTTTACTAAAAATCTCTGCACAAAAGGTGTTTGACCTTTTAGCCTGAGGCAAGAGATAACAACTTCCTTAATCCTTTCCTTAACCAGTGACAAAAGCACTCCCTTTTGTTTACCCAGACAAAGGAGTTAGCAAAGGAAAAAAGCCAGTTTTAAACCACATGCTTTACAATCTTTTCCCTTGGATTCTGGACTTTCCTATGAAACTTTATGAACTCTAGACCTTTGGGTGGCTGGGAGTGGGCAAAATGATTTCTGATTCTGTGAATGTATTCCTATATGTCTCCCTTCCCAAAATGCCTCATATATGAAAAAATAGAGTGACTGAGGTTTGACTCAGCTATGTGCAGACAGCCCCCCCCCCCCCCAGATGGGCTGGAGTACCCTGCCCAGAGGAGATTATCACCTACCCTTGCATGGACAATTATTCGGGCTGTTCCCCCTTCTGAGTTCGGAGCAGGCCATCAGAAGGAAGAATAGCTCACCCTTCATCCACACAATTATTCAGGAAACAGCTCTCCCTTTGTCAATAAACCAGAGCAGCGTGTCAGACACATATGTAGATTGGACATATTGACTCATCCATCCTTTTCATAATCTGCTTGGCTGTCCATTAATCGCTGCTCAGCCCGCCCCTTGTCCCTGATTGGTAGACTGTAGGAAGCTATCTGATTGGGGGGATTTCGAGCCACCCAGTCAAAGAGCCAATCAGAGTGGAACTGGGCGGGGAAAGGCGGGGAGGGAGATTTGAATTGCTCCGCCTGTCTTTTTGCTTATAAAAATTGCTGCACTGTATTATGTGACATGTCATCACTGCGAACGATTGCGTCTTGACATCCACGTCAGCTGATTTGAAATAAAGACAACTCGGTTCTCTCTCTTCAAGATCTGGGTGAGATTATTGTGGGAAATAGGGTTTTAATTCGCAGTGCCCACGCTGGCCAGGATCGAATCCTGCGGTCAGAGGGCATCGCCCTAAATTTGCTCGACAACATTTTGGCGACCACGAAGGGACAAGCTTGGGGTCCCAAAAACCAAATTTAACTCCAAAATCCCAAGCTGCTTCCTGGTCTAGAGGCTTTGAGCAAGGTCTCTCAGGAGAAACGTCTGGGAGGGGGATTTGCTCGACAACATTAGTGGAAGGACAACAATATTTCCATCGTGTGCCTTTAAGGAGGCCATGGGAAGTTCATTATGATTTTAAATTTTTCATTTTGTTAATATAGGTTTTAAGTGGGGAGCAGTTGGTTCTAATTGGAATGTATAGTGATATACACCACACACTGGGAAATTGCTGCCATTACACATTGTAGATGTTGATATTCAAAAACATGGTGGAAATTTCTCATGTTCTCGATAAGGCGTTTGAGGGGAACAAAAGAAAGATGAGTATTTCCTTGCTTCCTTCTTTCCCCTTATACACACATCACCTAGCAGCAGCCAATCTGCTTTGCCCCCTTTCGTTCTTAGTTACATGACACAGGGCCACTTCACCTGGCCACAGCCAATCCGCTTCATTCCTTTCCTTTCCCTCTGCTCTGGGCCCAAAAAGGGTAGTTCTTTTAATTCAGTCCCCTTAATTATTTTAAGTCAGATAACAAAGAGTAAGTTTGATCCAGACCCATCAAGCCACAGTGGAGCCCTTGTGGTACAAACCACATACATACATATATACATTGCGTTTTATTGAGAAAGAAGATGATAATTGGGGAGGAGGCTGCAAAGTCAGGCCCAAAGCAAGAAAAGCAGTGAATGGCAGTCCAGAAACTGCCCAAAACCCGCTCCAATACAAGGGCCATCCCTTAAAACAAGGGACACCTGATCTCCCCTCGGAGACAAAGGCAATTCCCTTCCCTAAACCAACCTGAAAAGAAGAACTGTGGGCCATTGTCTACTTACAGTTTGCATAGTTCATATTTCTATTTCTCATTCCAATTGACATCGTATGCTTCAGGTGATTCATAGGTTTTTCAATGGAGCGTAGTTTGTTTGCACTTGTCAAAAAGATATCTAAAGTTGATGAGAGAAAAGGATGAATTCTTGTTGTCATGACAAGAACTGCCTGTTAGAAGGGAGTCCTGGCGTTGAACTAGATGGCCCCAAGGATCCCCCTTTCAGCACTGAGATCATATATGTGGCCCTTTGGCATTGTTGCACCCTAGCACTGAGGCACCCGTTCACCCAGTACCACACCAGAGGCCAGTAGTCCAGGAATAAAATGTTTATTGAGAGAAGAATATAAAAAACTAGCTGTGCCCGGCCACGCGTTGCTGTGGCAAAGTGGTGGTGGTATTGGTTAAAAATTGTTGTGTAATTTTTATTTGACGTTATTTGTATTTTTAAATTAATTTTATTGTAAGTTATCTCTTTATTTATTATATTTTATTGTTTTCTTGTATTATTTTTAGTTATTTTCTGTTATTATAGTATTTTATTGTATTAATTTTTTTTAGCATTTTTAATTATTTTTAGTGTTTTTTATTATTTTTTATTGGGTTGCTAGGAGACCAAGTTGGAGGAGCTTAGGCTTCTAACTGGCAGCAATTGGATAAAAGCAATTATTCCTCTCCCTCTAATTAGGACTTTATTTTTCTTTTCTTTTTGTTGTATCAACCTAGAGCCGTGGAAGATGGGTTGTGTCGTCAAATTTCGAGGTTGGGGGGCCTGTAGTTTTGTTGTTTTGTGGGTCACCGTGATGCCATCACTCTTTTATATATATAGATAGAAGGTGCGGGGGGGGGGGGGGGGGGGGGGGGAGGTCAAATCCAAAATAGACAGACCCAGGATATTTATTTATTTATTGGACTTGTATACCGCTACTCCCAATTTGGCTCGGAGCGGTTTACAGAAGTAGATTAAAACAATACAATTAGCTTTAAAATAACAATAAGAACAGACATAGCCCTGAGTTTTCACCCATTGAAAGCTTGTCGGAAGAGAAAGGTTTTACAAGCTTTCTGAAAGGCAAGTAGGTCTCGGATAGTTCGAGTTTCAACTGGCAAGGCATTCCATAAATGAGGGGCTACAATCGAGAAGGCTCTCTGCCTAGTGGAAGACAAACGATAAGTCCGGATGTTAGGGACTTCAAACAAATTTTGGTATTTGGACCGAAGTAATCTCTGGGGTTGGTAGGGGCATAAGCGGGCCCTCAGGTATGCCTGCCCCAAACCATGTAAGGCCTTAAAAGTTAGTACCAGCACCTTGAAAGTAATCTGGTACTCAATCGGTAGCCAGTGCAGCTGTTGTAGAATTGGGATGATACGCCACCTCGCTGGCCGCATTTTGCACCAGCTTCAGTTAATTGTTGTGATGTATCAAAAAGATTTCCTTTATCTGTTTTATATTATTTATATACAGATAAAGGAAACGCCGTAGATTTAGCGTACCTGGATTTCAGTAAGGCCTTCGACAAAGTCCCCCACGACCTTCTGGCAAACAAACTAGTAAAATGAGGACTAGACAAAACTACGGTTAGGTGGATCTGTAATTGGCTAAGCGAACGAACCCAAAGGGTGCTCACCTTTATGTTAATGTCATGTTAATCCTGGAAAGAAGTCAAGAGTGGAGTACCATCAGCAGGGCCATCCTGGGCCCGGTTCTGTTCTTAGACGAAGGGTTAGAAGGCATGATCATCAAGTTTGCAGATGACACCAAACTGGGAGGGATAGCTAACACTCCAGAAGAAAGGAGCAGAATTCAAAACGATCTTGACAGACTAGAGAAATGGACCGAAACTAACAAAATGAAGTTCAACAGGGACAAATGCAAGATACTTCACTTCGGCAGAAAAAATGGAAATCAAAGATACAGAATGGAGGACGATGCCTGGCTAGACAGCAGTACGTGTGAAAAAGACCTTGGAGTCCTCGTGGGGAGGAAGATGAACATGAGCCAACAATGTGATGAGGCAGCTAAAAAAGCCAACGGGATTCTGGCCTGCATCAATAGGGGAATAGCGTCTAGATCCAGGGAAGTCCTGCTCCCCCTTATTCTATTCTGCCTTGGTCAGACCACACCTGGAATCACACTGTGTCCAATTCTGGGCAACGCAGTTGAAGGGAGATGTTGACAAGCTGGAAAGCGTCCAGAGGAGGGCGACTAAAATGATTAAGGGTCTGGGGAACAAGCCCTATGAGGAGCAGCTTAAAGAACTGGGCATGTTTAGCCTGCAAAAGAGAAGGCTGAGAGGAGACATGGTAGCCATGTATAAATATGTGAGGGGAAGTCATAGGGAGGAGGGAGGGAGCTTGTTTTCTGCTGCCCTGCAGATTTGGATGCAATGGAACAATGGCTTCAAACTACAGGAAAGGAGATTCCACCTGAACATCAGGAAGAACTTCCTCCCTGTGAGAAGGGCTGTTCGGCAGTGGAACTCTCTCCCCCGGGCCGTTGTGGAGGCTCCTTCTTTGGAGGCTTTTAAGCAGAGGCTGGATGGCCATCTGTCGGGGGTGCTTTGAATGCGATTTCCTGCTACTTGGCAGAATGGGGTTGGCCTGGATGGCCCAGGAGGTCTCTTCCAACTCTACTATTCTATGATTCTATGACTCACGGTCAGTAAAACTACTGGAGCCATCAAATCACCAAACAGCAAATTAGTACTGACACAGCCAAGCAAGACAAAAGGATGTGTGTGACTGACTGACGTTGGGTGGTGTGAGAACGTGACACCTGACACCGATCGCTTGCCCTCCTCCCGGCCTCCTGCGCTGCCCACATAGAAAAGGATTCATTAAAATGAATAAAGGTTTACAATTTTAAATGTTTCGCAGACTCTATTTTAGTTCTTGCAGACCAATGGTAGTCTATGAACCACTGGTTGGGAACCACTGCCCTAAACTGAGAGTGAGACTCACAGATGGAGATCGAGATGATAAAGACGATAACACCGATGGCTGCAGCGACCTGAAGACCGGTCCACAGTTTCTTGGGAGAAGCCATGTTGAAAGGGAAGTTAGTGGCCATGGCTGATGTCCGCTGGTGGATCTTTTGGGCAGTTTCTTTAGCTCTTGCTTTGCCACCTTTGCCCTTTGTGTCTGCCATTGCTGCTGGTTTGGCCGCTGCTGGCTCGACTGCTGCTGGTTTGTCCATTGCTGGCTTGTCCACTGCTGGCTTGTCTGCTGCTGGCTCGTCTGCTGCTGGCTTGTCCACTGCTGGCTTGGCTGCTGCTGGCTTGGCCAATGCTGTCTTGGCCAATGCTGTCTTGGCCACTGCTGGTTTGTCCACTGCTGGCTTGTCTGCTGCTGGCTCGTCCGCTGCTGGCTTGTCCACTGCTGGCTTGGCCGCTGCTGTCTTGGCCACTGCTGGCTTGGCCAGTGCCTTTGCCTTGGAAGCCATGGCTGGAAGGAAGAGAAAGTCAGAGACACCCATGAAGGCAACCCAACAAAGGAGGACAGAGGCCCTGCTTCCCACCCGTCCTCTCTTCCTGCCTATTCATTCCCAGCATTGGATGGTCCCAACAAACAACAACCAGTTGCTCCACAAGGGTTCTGGATGCAAACAGCCCATTTTTTATTAAGCAAAGCAGAATATAAATCAAGCAATCAATCAAAAGGTAATTCAAAGTTGTAGTGAAAGAGTCAATAGCTCCAATAGAGGCACAATGTATCTAAATGTCTAATGATCCAAAAAGGCTAGGTCCATAGGTTCAAACAGCATGGCAAGTACAATAATCCATAAGGCAAAGAATTAGTCCATAGAGTTCAAAGAACAAGGTCCAAGAATCCAAGATAATCCACAAGGCATGGTATTAGTCCATAGAGTCCGGAGAACAAGGCCCAAGGATCCAAGAATGCTGGCAAGGTAAAACATCCACACAGATAAAGCGATGAATTGCTCTGACAAAGAATAATCTATGAAAGCATACTTTAATAACAACTCAGGAATGCATTTCTCTTCCCATAGCTAGACTCTCGTTTGCGAGCTAAACGCTCACTTCTACGGACCTGGGAACCCATCCAAGACAAACGGTCCTCTCTAGATAACTCATTGCTTGTGCTACCGTTTTCTTGCACCTGGTCAGGAGCTAAACCGTCACCCTCATTATTTTCCAAGGCTGAAGTTTCTCCCTCATCATTTCTCAAGAGAAGAATGTCAGCCTGACCGTTATCTGTTTCTCCTGGAATCAGCAGTTCATCCTGCTCAAACTGAAACTGCATCTCTGAGCTGACTTCAGCCTCAGACTGCTGATCTTGAATCCCAAAACCAGAATCCCCTTCATCTTCATCCTGAATCTGGCCAGCCTGTGGCTGGGATACAACAAGGGAAACATTGAGGGACTGCTTCGGGAAATCAACCGAACAGAGGACAGGAGGCAGGAAGTGTTGCGCTCTAGCACTGAAACGCCTTTTCACTCAGCACCACACACAAGTCCAATAGTTCTATCTAAGAATGTTTATTGAAGAAAGCAGGTAAAAAGGGGGAAAAGAGCAATTCCAAAAGGGTCAAGAATAGCAAATACAAAATAGCAATAACCCAAGTCAAAAGTGCCAAAATCCACAGCAATACTTCAAACTTAAGTCCATGAACAAGGCAACAGGAACTTCTCAAAGCTAAACCCTTCAACGAACAAAGGCATGAACGAGAGCAGGGACTTGTTGATACTTGAAACATGAACTTGAGAGCAGTGGAAGACAGGAGAGCCATCCCATCCCTTGGCAACGTTGTCTCCTCTGAGAGGCATAAAGCCAACAACATTTAAAATAAGCCCAACCAAGTAGTCATGAGATCATGCCGAATGCACCTGGACTTCAAGGTCTTCTCACGGACTCTCTCCGAATGTCTAATTAGTTTATTTTTCACTCCCTCTGTTCTCAAACCTAATCTGGCTCCTCGGGAAAACTCCCCATTGAGCGACGGCCATTTTCCAGAAAACGGGTTTCACTTGAACAATCATAGGAATGCAAAACATCGGCCTCAACTGCCAGCAATTCTCTCCTAGCACTGACATAGTCATCACTTTGAAACCCATCAAAACCCTCATCCTCAGACATGTCAGAAAAATCCTCTGCCGCTTGCTGAGCTACAACAGGAACAAGGCTGGCTCCTCATACCTTCTGCTTTTGATTCATAGGAGCTCCAGCTGCAGTCTTTGCGTTGCTCTTCTTCTAGGTCTGTTTGCCTTGAGTGTTCCTCCCATTGTCTCTCTTGCCTTCCTCCAGCTGCCTGTGCTTTCATCATGCCCTATGCACCTTCCTTCCTGTGGCTCAAGCCACTTGCTGATTGGCTGGACACCTGCTGACTCCGGCAGGGACTCACAATGGTCATCACAGCTGCGCCTGAAAGGGAAGGAAGGGCATTGAAAGGGATGGCGCTGGCAAGGAGGGGCACTGAAGCCAGGGGCTGGGGCCTGCCAAGGCACACCAAGGAGGGAAGGGCCGCTAAAGAGAAGTCACCACGGGCATTCTCCACCCTTCATGACCAAGGTGGTCTCCATCCTTTGGGACCCCAGTGGTCTCAGCTTGGCTTTCTCACCCAAGTTAAGCAGCACCATCCAGACATTATCCAGCTAGCTATTGCTCCCAACGAAGGCCCACTCTGGCTCCAGTCCTGCATTTCTACACTGTTTTTGATATCGAATGTTATATACGAAGTCCACACACAATCTCTCTCCTCAAGCTGAACAATTGACTCCGCAAAGTATCCCTGGCGCTAAGCACCTATATTGGGTCTCGTTTTCCCGCCAACAGAACTCTTTCCCTAGAGAACGAGAAGCGAAACCCAACTCTATCCAGATGTGTGACTCCTTAGAATTTCCCAAGGGAAGCAAGCCTAATCAGCTTGATTTCTGGCAGCAATGCGTAAACTCCTCCGCTGAGCCTCTCTGTTTCCCCTTTCCTGGGAATAAGATTCTTTTCTGGGAAACGGGGGGGAGTTCTGCCCAAGGCCTGTTTGGCTGAATTCTTGAGGACAAACATCAACATCCTGCAGGTGAGGAGACTCCGGCTCTGGCTGAACCGGCAAAAATCCCATGTTTTCCTCTTCGTCTGTCACAATAGTACTAGGAACAGGACTACAAGGCCCATGAGTCATCACAGTTCTGCAATCGTACAATGTCCATGTAGTTGCATAAGATCAATAACATCAGCATTCTATTTACAGCATAGCATATTCAAACTGCTACTTGACCGTAGCTAGAGAACTTCTCCATTTCTGTGCTCTCCCCGCAAGCTCAGATTACCAACTGACAAACCCAGCCATCTGCCAGCAAACTGATACATTGTTTGAGGCGTGGCTTGCCTCTACAAAAACTCAGCTCCCTTTTTACAGAGATCTTTTGCAAGCAACTTTGCAAGGATTTCTTTACACACACACACATAGCGATTTGGCGCAATAGATTTTACATCAGATAATGGAAACAGCACGTGTCAAAAGCATCAAGTTTAACAAAGAAAAGATCCAGTTCAGGGTAAACTCTGTTAGATATATGGGCCATATTGTGACTTTATTATTATTATTATTATTATTATTATTATTATTATTATTATTACTCCTATTTCCTGAAGAATCAGAAGAAGGTGATGCCTCTTAAATTTTAATTATGTCTCTATATCCATTGCTTATAAAGTATTGAAGTTGCCTTGAAATTATCTAATTTGGAATTTGTGAGAACAGTTATGAGTGCATAACCGTTTGATTATTTCTATCATGCAGTCAAGCTGGCCACCTTGGAGGTGTCTACGGACAACGCCGGCTCTTCGGCTTAGAAATGGAGATGAGCACCAACTCCCAGAGTTGGACACGACTGGACTTAACGTCAGGGGAAACCTTGACCTTTACCTTTCTCCCTTGGGTGGGATTCAAGTGCTAGAATGGGTCAAAAGCATCCTTGTTACCGCACTGGGAATGCCTCAAGACAACAAGTCCTAACAAGGGGGTGAAATTCAGAAGCCATATATCTTTAAAAAAAATCAGTCCTTTTTATGAGAGCCAGGAAACAGAGAAAATCCCCTTCTTTCTACTTTTTCCTGCTTCTTGCAGTGGGTTGGACTGGATGGCCCATGAGGTCTCTTCCAACTCTACGATTCTATGATTCTTCTTGTGGTGTCTGTCAATGCAGCTTCTGAGGGAGAAAGGGACCATGGGGTCAGCGTGGGATGACGGAGAGATGGCAAAAGGGCGGGATGTTGGTAAAACCGCTTTTCTGAGGAGTGAGGTCAATATCTTCAGGAGGCACAGGGGACTTCAGTTGGAAACTCTGCAGGATGGTGGAGAAGAAGAGGAAAAGCTCCATGCGGGCCAAGGATTCGCCCAAGCAGTTCCGTTTCCCTGAAAAAGAAGAAGAAGAAGAAGAAGAAGACGAAGAAGAAGAAGAAGAAGAAGAAGAAGAAGAAGAACAACAACAACAACAACAACAACAACAGAATTTCTCTGCAGGCAAGGAGAAACACATCAAGCTTTCTGATCAGATGCCTCCTGAGATGCAACCAAAGAGTCTTTTCACTTCAAGTCACCTTTTCTTGCCATAGCATCTTTGGCCCCTTCTACATTGCCATATAATCCAGATTATCAAATCAGATAGTCCACATTACCTGCTTTGAACTGGATTATATGAGTCTACATCTTCTATATATATAAGTGAGTGATGGCATCATGGCGACCCACAAAACAACAAAACTACAGGCCCCCCAACCTCGAAATTTGACAACACAATCCATCATCCACGCCTCTAGGTTGATACAACAAAAAGAAAAGAAAAATAAAGTCCTAATTAGAGGGAGGGCAATAATTGTTTTTATCCAATTGCTGCCAGTTTAGAGGGCTAAGCTCTGCCCACTTGGTTTCCTAGCAACCCACTCAGCCCAGGGGACAGGCAGAATCAGGCCTCACTTAGGCCTCTTTCACACTGTCTATAAGATACAGTTATAGAATCTTAACCAAGAGTTCCGGATCCATAATGACTCCATATTCACAATGCTCCCCTTCCTCTACTTTACTAAGCAGAAGACACTCCAAGGAATGGAGGTCTGTTCTGAATTTGACTGCAGCTCAGAATGACATTTCTGACAGGTCCCTTCTGCAAGAGAAGTTGTAATGATCTGAAAGAGGACTCCTGGTCCAAGGACATGTCATCCAAAGGCCCTGATCATCAGCAAAGCAGCTCTCCGTCAATGTGACAGTTTTTTTTTATAGCAAACAATGTATGCAATTAAAATATTCAAAGAGCCACCTTTGCTCCCTATGAAGGAAGTTTCCAAGCTTGGGAGTAGCTACTGAGAAGGTCTGCTTCTCACCAAACATGCTACTACAGCTTGCAAAGGCTCTCCTTGGACTCCATGTATGCTTTCTACTTTGTGGTATCAATTCTCATCTATTCTGCTCTGCATCCACACTCAAATTGGAACAAAGTGGGATAGATTAAGGCTGTCTTATTGCATTTCCCAAAGTGAGAAGGATTATTGGATAGTTAATGCAGAGCCCTTCTACCTTCATGGGTCAACAAGGTACCTTTTCCATCTGGACAAGGAAGCAATCGATATAGTCACGTGGGAAGTTAGGGTCAAGGGTTTCTTGGTTCTTCTTGATTCTCTTGGCAACGAAGAGCCTCAAATCCTTGGAATCATAGAGCTTACTGTAGATTCCTGGAATATAGTTCAGGTAGTTGGCATAGATGTCATAGAACTGCATAAAGAGAGAAACCATGCTAAATGGATTAGCTGCCATTTTCCGCCAAAGCATCAACAGTAATCCCTTACTTTGTCTTGAAAGGATTTCCAGTGCTAATAACAAAGGGAACATCCAAGGCCTCTGTTTTGTTCTGAGTGGGATGAACCAAAGACATCCCAGTCATCCCCCAAAATTTGTGAACCACCCGGGTTTAATGACTGGGTCATTGTGACTTCAAAGATCATTTGCAAGCAGTCAACTATTGCTAGTGGAAGAGGTGTAGACTGAAGCATTGAAGAGACCTAGATGTAGAAAAACAAAAACAAGGGAGCAAGGAACCTGGGATAGGAAAGCAGAAGAACAAAATATATGAAGACTTCAAGACTTAAAAACCCCCAGAGAAGGAGACTCCACCAGACTCCAAGGCACTGACAAACAGCTCTTACCACAGTGGTTCTGGGGTCTCCAGATGATTTTGGCCTTCAACTCCCAGAAATCCTAACAACTGGTAAACTGGCTGGAATTTCTGGCAGTTGTAGGCCAAAAACATCTGGGGATCCTGGGTTGGGAATCACTGTCTTACCATCAGAAAAATCTTCCTAATCTTTAGGTGGAATATGTTTTCCTGCCATTTGAAGACATTGCTTCATTGTGTCCTAGTGTCTATAGCATCAGAAAACAAGCTTGCCCCCTCCTCAATATTTCATCCTTTCAAATATTTAAGTGTGGCTGTCATATTGCCAATCACCCTCCTTTTCTCAAAACTAAACATATCCAGCTCCTTAAGCTGCTCCTCATAGGGCTTCACTTCCAAACCTTTGATCATTTTGGTGGCCATTCTAGATTGTCAATATCCTTCTTGAACTGTGGTGTCCATTAGGCTTGCTCAAATAATTCGTTTTCCCCGTTAACCGTTATTAAGTCGTTATTTTCGTTTGTTTTGAAGCAATATACGGCATTGGTTGTCCACACGTCTGGATATCGCGGTTTCGAACCGCGATTGGCCGTTTTCCGTTATGGCGTCTTTTTTTTCGTTTTTAAAAAATGCTTTTGCAAATCACCCAAACTTGTTTAAGTGCACTGGGGCAACCTAGCGTGTTGTTTGCACCTTGTGGCCAATCAGAGAGGACGTTTAACCAGGGGGAGGGGCTGGTAGGACGTCCTGAATGAAAAGAGCGAGCAGGGAGCCTCGTGGCTCATTTGCACCGGGAACCTGGAGAGGGTGGAAGGGAGATTCTGGGGGCAGGCAGGCAGGCAGGCAGGAAACATTGCTGCGTCACAGCCTTGGCTGTGTCTGAGCTAGAGCTAGGCTAAGGCTACAGAAGACCTGGAGAAAAGGTTGGGTGGGTGAGTTTGGGAGGGAAACTGTTGGCTGTTGCTTTTTTAATTTTTTGGGAAGGGCCTGTGGGTGTTTTTTTCCTCCCGAGATTGGCGTTTTCCATTTTCCCACCCGGCCAGCAATTTTTCTGCTGCGCCATTTTTTCTGTTGCGGTGGGCTTTCTTCTTTCTTTTAAACGCTAAAGGGTTTTTGGAAACAAGGGAGCCGATTTGGCCCTTGCCTCATGCAGGGCAGTTTGTCCGTGCCAGGGACGCTTTCTGTGAATAAACTGCCAAGTTTGGCCAAAGGATTGCACCTCCCATTGTCCTTTGTAGAACTAAACCTCCTTTTTGGGAAACAAGGGACCCAGTTTTGCCCTTTGCCAGGGCTGTTTGTCCGTGCCAGGGACGCTTTCTGTGAATCAAAAGCCAAGTTTGGCCAAAGGATTGCACCTCCCATTGTCCTTTGTAGAACTAAACCTCCTTTTTGGGAAACAAGGGACCCACTTTTGCCCCTTGCCTGCTCTAGCAGGGCTGTTTGTTTGTGCCAGGGTCGCTTTCTGTGAATCAAAAGCCAAGTTTGGCCAAAGGATTGCACCTCCCATACTCCTTTGTAGAACTGGAAAGTACAGGTATCCCCTTGTAAAAGAACAAAAATAACTAAAACAGAAATAGACGGTTTTGCGGCAGTTAATATACCCTAAACAGAACACGTTGCCAATCAAGAAACAAGAAATATTTTCCACCACTTACACAACACCTTTCCATCCCCCCATCTGTCTCCTGAAAACACTCCTGTTATCATGAAGCGTTCAGCAGTACGCGGGTCTGGGGGAGCAAGTCCTGCTAGTGGTAAAGCCACAGCCAGGACACTGTGGGGGGCCAAAAAACTTAGGGTGGGTCCCATCCGTCTGGAATGCCGAAGTATGGGAGTGGGTGGACTTGATGAAGAAGCCGGCTGCTCGCATGCAGAAAGTTCACAGCCCTCCACACCGAGCCAGTTGTCTTATGGAGCTGAGACCACAGGACGATCAATGGAACATACAGGTGTAGCCGTCCTGGAACTACAGGTGGTGGATAGTGAGGATATAGATAACCCCACCCCTCCACCCGCTACTGACAGTGAGGAGGAGGTAGAGGAGGTTGTACCATCCAAACAAAAACTTTCTCTAGCTGACGAAAGGGTGCCCACAACTCCAATCTCAGTGGGTGTCGCCACAGTGGCTGTGGGGAGGCCAAGGTCTTACATTTGGGACCATTTCCATGTCCACTCTCAGTGTGCCACTTTGGCAGTTTGTAGGCACTGTGGGGCAAATATCAGCAGAGGCAGAGACCTGAGACATCTTGCGACCTCGGGGTTGAGTTCTCACTTGAAGCGACACCATCCCTCCATATCGGTAGGAGGGGGAACTGCAAGCCCTTCCAGTGGCAGCCTTAGCACACAAAGTTCTCCTGGTGTAGATGGTGGAAGGCAGACACAGTCCACCTTGGAGGATTGGGCCATTCCATTACCCAGAAAGAAAACGGGGGAAACATTACTCACACCCCAGCAGATAACCCAAAGTGTGGGAGAGATGATTGCCCTTGATCACCATCCCTTCCGCCTGGTTGAACAAGAAGGCTTCGTACGCCTTATGAAACGACTGTGCCCCCGATACAAAATCCCCTCCCGTCACACCTTTTCCAGAAAAGTTATTCCCGACTTGTACGAGGGCTGTAAGGAACGCATTTCCCAGATGTTGCGTAGCGCCATGGGAGGACACATCCATTTTACCTCTGACATTTGGTCAAGCTTGGGAGGAGGCCATTCCTACCTCTCTCTCACGGCACATTGGTGGGAGAAGGAAGGCAGTATGGATACATCCCATCGTTGGGCACTCCTCGCGTTGGAGGTAGTTGATCGTGATCACAAGGCAGAGACCATCTGCAGCTATCTGGAAAACATTATGGGGGAGTGGATGCAGTATAGGCCGGAAGAAATGAGGAGGGGCTTTATGGTGACTGACGCTGGGAAAAATATGATCAAAGCGGTTGAAAGTGCCGGGTTTCAGAATGTGTCCTGCATGGCCCACATGCTTCACAATACCGTCAAGGAAGGTTTAAAGAGCCCGGAAGAGCAGCCGGCCAGCAACGCAAACATCTCCCTGCTGATCGAGCGCTGTAGAAAGATCGCGGGCTACTTCCACAGGAGCATCAAGGCAGCCCGGCAGCTGAGAGAGAGGCAGAGCCTTGAAGGCCTCCCGCAGCACAAGCTGCTCCAGGACGTCTCAACTCGGTGGAATTCAACCTTTAAAATGCTTGAACGCATGGTCGAGCAGCAGAAGGCGGTACACGGCATCTCCCTCACATTGGTTGCGCCAGTTAGCAAACTTGTTCCAAATAAGCAAGAGTGGGACACCATCTCCCAGCTAGTAGACATACTAAAGCCATTCAAACATGCCACTGACACCCTTTCGGACTCAAAAGCCCTTCTTAGCCAGGCAGTGCCCATGGTCTTGAGGCTAAGGAGGCACATAGAAAGGCTTGGGGCC
The DNA here is from genome assembly GCF_035594765.1 of Anolis carolinensis. Classification (NCBI taxonomy): domain Eukaryota; kingdom Metazoa; phylum Chordata; class Lepidosauria; order Squamata; family Anolidae; genus Anolis; species Anolis carolinensis. The sequence goes on along the minus strand of NW_026943827.1, from coordinate 4,308,532 downwards.
GGTCGAACACTGGACTCCCTGGCTGGACCGCTGACACCGCCGGCCCAGGAGGTGGTGAGGAGGTTGTCCTTTACTGTACGGAAACGCCTTGAGCCACTTCTTTCCAGCAAGGTCCATATGCTGGCGGCCTTGTGTGATCCCCGGCTAAAGTACAACGTCTGCCCAAAAGACTTTACCGTGTGGAAGGCCCAACTAGTTAACCTTGTAAGGGAGGTCTTTGCTGCCAGGGTGGAGGAAACGGGCACAGCGGCCCCTCTTCCGGAAATGCCTGTCACCCCCAGCACTAGCGCTAGTGGCGAGACTGAAAGTCCCGGGGAGCCGGTAGGGGTTTGCCGTAGGGATACGGATCTCCAGCAGCGACCAGGAAACTTTTTTTTGCGGAGACGGTGGCCATACTAGCCTGCTCTGAAGAATCCTCTTTGCTGGCTTCTGCTCAGAAGGTAGACTCGGCCGAACGCTCGGTCAACAGGTACTTTGAGGAGCCTCCTGAGATAATATCTTGTGATCCATTGGCCTATTGGGCTTCACGCGAACACATGTGGCCGGATCTGTCACACGTAGCCCGCCAGTTCCTCAGCTGTCCTCCCACGAGCGTGCAGAGCGAAAGGGTCTTCAGCCTAGCGGGAGATGTAGTCACGCCCCACCGCAGCTTGCTGGACCCGCAAACAGTTGAGAAACTGGTTTTCCTGAAGGCCAGCCTTCCCGTGTTGAATTTCCCAGATTTGGATTTTGACACCGATGGGTCATAGAGCTATAGTTCTCCTTTAATCAACTATGCTTCAGAGTAACTTTGGCTAATTTTGTGGGTGGCCGGGGGGGGGGGGGGGGTTGCCCCTTTGGACTCTGTCCAACAACTCTCTCCTCTAACCTACAATGCTTTCCTCTCTCTTTTCCCTTCCTTTCTCGTCTTTATCATCACTCACCGTTGCCCACTGTTGTTTTTGGGTTCATCAATCACAAGGGGCCGTTTCCTGAATCATTGAATCATGGAATCATAGAAAAGTAGAGTTGGAATAGAACTCATGGGCCATCGAGTTCTCCCCCAACAAAAACGCAGGAAGTTTCATTCAAAGCATCCCCGACAGATGGCCATCGAGGCTCTGCTTAAAAGCTTCAAAAGAAGGAGCCCCCAACACAGTCCGGGGGAGACAGTTCCACTAACGAACATCCATCACAGTGAGGAAGTTCTTCCTGATGTTCAGGTGGAATCTCCATTCCTGATGTTGGAAGCCACTGCTCCGTCCCGTTGTCTTCAGGGCAGCAGAAAATAAGCTTGCTCCCTCCTCCCTATGACTTCCCCTCACATATTTGTACATTGCTAACATGTCTCCTATCAGCCTTCTCTTCTGCATGCTAAACTATGATGGCCAGCTAATAAAGCCTCTCCTCATACTGCTTGTTCTCCAGACCCTTATTCATTTTAGTCGCACTCCTCTTGACACTTTCAAGCTTGCCCGCATCTCCATTTATCTGCGGTGCCCTAAGTTGGACACATTATTCCAGGTGCGGTCTGACCACGGCAGAGTAGAGGGGGAGCATGACTGCCTTGGATCTAGACGCTATTCCCCTGTTGATGCAGGCCTAAAGCCCATTGGATATTTGCTCTGCCGCAAACCATAGTAGGCTCATTGTTATGTTGCTGTCCACGAGGACTCCAAGACGTTTTTCTCACACACTGCTGTCAAGCTAGGTGTCCAAAAAAATGTCGCTTGGATTTCCATTATCTTTACCGAAGTGAAGTTGCTTTCATTTGTCCCTGTTGAACTTAATAAAGTTACTTTTGGCCCATCTCTGTAGTCTGAAGTTACAAAACTTTTTCTCTCCTGTAATACTGATGCTCTAGAGGTAGAAGGATTTTCTTGGGAAATTAGTCCATAAAAACCAAGGTAGGAAATGCTTCCTTTTAGGGTTCAGTTCGGATTTCATTCAATTCCCTTTTTTTCTTTTTTTTGGTCAAAAATTATTTCCCACACGAGCCGGGACTGTTTGGTCTTCTCCAGATCCTCGGAGTTCCTGTACAGAAAGAGCAGTGTTACATTTGATGAGGATACTTCGGATAATCATTTTAGGTGAAGGAATACGCCAGACTCACACTTTTCTGAGATATCTGTCCATCTGAACCTTTGAGGATGTGTTTTGCCGCAGGGATTAATACAACACCTCGACTTTGGCCAGCACTTCTCTTAATTTTCATCTTTCACTGTCCCATCGGCTTGAGCGGGTGTGGTCGATGCAGTGGCCGCGGGACGACCGCCTTTGGTTCCCCTTTCCCTCTGGCCGCGCACGCGGACGGCGCCGTTTGCCCGTCAGGGCGTGTGCCTTTGCGGCTGCTTTCGAGGTGTGGGCGCAGGTTACGTCGAGTGCGAACCGCATTTTGCTGGCTTGTTGGTATAACTCAGAGGGTCGAATCATCAAAGACAGTGGAACACCTTCGATTTTGCCCAAATTACTCCAAATGCAAACCTTGTGTCCCATCACCCTGAAAGGCTGTGATTGACAGTGTTGCTGCGGAACGGCCGCCTTTGGTTGTTCTTGCCCTCTGGCCGCGCACGCGGACGGCGGCGTTTGCCCGTCAGGGCGTGTGCCTTTGCGGCTGCTAGTGACCTCTGGGCGCAGGTTCTGTGGCGTGGGAACTTCAATTTGCTGGCTTGTTGGCAGGGACGACAGAAGAGGGTGGAATCACCGCACCGCAGAAAGCAGGACACCTCGGCCTTGTCCACCACTTTTCAAAATCTTCTTCTTCCACTGTCCCATCGCCTTGAGAGGCTGTGGTCGACGCTGTTGCCGAGGGACGGCCGCCTTAGGGATCCCTCGCCCTCTGTCCGCGCCCGAGGACGGTGCCCTTTGCCCGTCAGGGCGTGTGCCTTTGCGGCTGCTAGTGACCTCTGGGCGCAGGTTCTGTGGCGTGGGAACTTCAGTTTGCTGGCTTGTTGGCAGGGACGATAGAAGAGGGTGGAATCACCGCACCGCAGAAAGCGGGACACCTCGGCCTTGTCCACCACTTTTCAAAATTTTCTTCTTCCACTGTCCCATCACCTTGAGAGGCGGTTGTCGACGCTGTTGCCGAGGGACGGACGCCTTAGGGTCCCCTCGCCCTCTGTCCGCGCCCGAGGACGGTGGCGTTTGCCCGTCAGGGCGTGTGCCTTTGCGGCTGCTAGTGACCTCTGGGCGCAGGTTCTGTTTGTTGGTAGGACGATAGAAGAGGGTGGAATCACACCGCAGAAAGTCTTACACTCAGAAATAAGACTTGTAGTCTTCTACGATCAATGGAGAACTCTCGGACGGATTCAGAAAAGAATTTCCTGTTGGACATCAATGGCGTCATTTCCTTCAAGTCCATGCCATCCTGATGCTATGCCTGTAATTTCACTACCTCCTTGAATCGGACGGGCAATAAAACATGGAGGATGGACCAGTTGGATCTTCTTACACTCCCAGGCACTGTCTTGTTTTTCAAAAAGCAATTCTTTTCAAAAGTGCCATTTTTCCCACGCTCTGCCTTCCTTACGGTCAAGCTCTCACATCCGCAGGTTTCTGGACTACGGCATTGCGATGACAATGCGAGTATGCGGTCCTCCAATGTTTGCATGAAGTCTCTTTTCTTTTTTTGTCTAGTGTGGACATAGCTCTGCAAAACCTCTACTAACTTGCAGGCCACAGTCCACACCTACAGTGAGATGTCGCAAGAATAAATTAAACGTCTGTCAAACCCTCCACATCCAATCCATGTTGTTGACAGTTATAAATCTGTGTGGTTCCCTTTGGCTTCCTTCTCTTACAACTCAGCTTTGGTCATTTCTTCTTTCACCTTTGAGAGAAGGCTCCTCTGCCCCTACTCTCTTTCAGCCAGCAGACTGTTATCTCATACCATAGGTTGTAAACGTGCCTTCCATATATTTCAAATCCTGCCTACAGGTCCTCTAGCCAAGCATGTCGCATTTAATGTTCCAGACAAACGGCTAGATGATTCCAGAGGCTGAACTTCTGCGGCCCTGCCGCAACCCGTTCCCAAGCATGAAAACGGCGGTTGATCCGTTTTCTGTTCCCAGCATGTCAACTAACACTTTCCGTGGGACAGACTATGTGACTTGGAATTCCCAAATAACCCAGCACATTCCATTTATTATCCTCCTAGCAGTTTAAGGCTTTGAAGAGAGTATTCAACATGGCCGACGATGGTGTGACCCCTTTCAGCAGCTTGCCGAGTGACCTATCTGAGAATACTCTTCCTCGAGGCCAAACTCCCGGTCCTGGAATATCAAGAAATACCTTTGAAACGAGGAGGACTCTCAGAGAGTATATAAAACGATCAATGTTAAATGAATACAAAATTTAATATTTCCCGCCAACATCTCCCTGCGTGGACTCGGTGCGGATTACTTGGGGCAGCGGCCCAAGCAACATGAGTACAAAATGAAAAAACATCATTTAGAATTAATTTCTTTTTAATGAAAGTAATAAAATAATTTTATGTCTTGACATCATAAAATATTACGGTAATTGCAAAAATGTCTGCTGTGCTAAAGTATCAGGTGCACTTTTCCAACACTTTTGCTGAAGCAGTCCAGGACAATTCTTTGCGTTTGGTATTCGAAAATGAGGACTGTGTTTTGACGGATGATACAAAAGGCGGTTTACAAGCCAAATTTTTAAACACAGCCATCGTTAAAGGTGGGACACCCTGGCCGAAGCCTCTTGTGGTTTAGGATAACGAAAACATTTTATTTATCTCCCACCCCTTTACAATGCTTTTAAAATATGGGATAAGTGAAATCCCACAATGGCAGGGATAAACCTTTTTTTAATGGATCCCAGCCATTGCCTGACACAAGTTTTATCTCTATGCGTGTGTCTGAGAGGATAAGACACAGAAGGTATGTGATGCTAATCTTCCGCAGACCCATAAGTAGAGAGAAAAAACCTCTCAGGAACTCTGTATTGCTGTTGAAAGCAATGAGTTATGTCTTCATGGTTTCTTTTGTCTCCACAGTTGTGCTATGTTTTAGTTCTTTGGATTCATTTCTACTCCATAAAGACAATATCTTTCATTATTTTACATCCACAACTTTACTGAAAATGTATATCAACAGAAGTCATTTCCCTCTTTCCAGATCAGCTGCTAGAGAACTTTAATAACACCAGACACACACACAAGTCTTCCCTCTAGTTCAACGCCATAGAAACATTAACCTTACATCAGAGCCGTAAAACCTTCCTCTTCCAAAAAGCCTTCGAGGACTATGGGGTGGATCGCTGCCAGATGAAGAATTGGTTTCCAGGCCAAGAGTATTTCGCACTTTATTGATTTTTAACTCTCAAACTACCTCATCTATGTGGAAGTATTCAGCCCTCGGCCACAGAGCCGTGTTTTTACACCTCTGTTTTTTAAGCAGGTAATGCTGTATGCTGACTGTGACAGCTTTTTTATTTTATGTGTTATTGATGCAACATTTCCTTTAATAAATATAAAATTTTGGGGTTTAATTGTTCACATTGTATTGTTGACGGGCATGCCCCATGGAAGCCGCTCAGAGTCCCTCCGGGAAGATGGGGCGGGTAATAACAATTAAGATCTGACTGTTGTTATTATTACAATCATTATTGATGTGATGTTGGCCACGACTACCCTGTGGACTGCCAGCTAGCTTGTGTCCACCCGGTAAGGGTGCGGCCAGGGCCGCTGACGGTTTGCTGTCAGGGAGTGTGCCTTTGTGGCGGCTACAGACTTTGTTGCTCTGGTCTGGTTGACACATTAGTCAGTGGGGCTTGGGCCCACATTTCACTAGCAGACGTGAAGAATACACGCCCTTCCCCTTGGGTGGTGAGGAGGTGGCGTGGGGCCGCCCAACGGTGGCCGGCCCCCCTGGGCAGTGGGGCTTGGGCCCACAGTTCACTAGCAGACGTGAAGAATACACGCCCTTCCCCTTGGGTGGTGAGGAGGTGGCGTGGGGCCGCCCAACGGTGGCCGGCCCCCCTGGGCAGTGGGGCTTGGGCCCACAGTTCACTAGCAGACGTGAAGAATACACGCCCTTCCCCTTGGGTGGTGGGGAGGTGGCGTGGGGCCGGCCAACGGTGGCCGGCCCCCCTGGGCAGTGGGGTTTGGGCCCACAGTTCACTAGCAGACGTGAAGAATACACGCCCTTCCCCATGTGGGTTCTGTGGTGTGGGCGTGGGGCCGGCCAACGGTGGCCAGCCCCCCGGGTCTGAGGGGCTTGGGCCCACATTTCCTGGTTTTTTACTTCTCTCTCTGTCTCTGGGATGCGTGCCGGCCAACGGTGGCCGGCCTAGTATTTTAAAGTGTGGGCCACAATTTATTCCCTCTCTGTGAAGCGTGCCGGCCAACGGTGGCCGGCCCCCCTGGGCAGTATTTTAAAGTGTGGGCCACTCTTTTTCCCTCTCTGGGAAGCGTGCCGGCCAACGGTGGCTGGCCGAGTATTTTAAAGTGTGGGCCACAATTTATTCCCTCTCTGGGAAGCGTGCCAGCCAACGGTGGCCGGCCTAGTATTTTTAAGTGTGGGCCACTCTTATTCCCTCTCTGGGAAGCGTGCCGGCCAACGGTGGCCGGCCCCCCTGGGCAGTATTTTAAAGTGTGGGCCACAATTTATTCCCTCTCTGGGAAGCATGCCGGCCAACGGTGGCCAGCCCATTTTAACATATGGGCCTTGCCACCTGTGGCTTTTTCTTTCTTTTCTTTTCTTTGGTTTTAGCTGCCTGTCGGCCTACGTGGTCGTGTTTCCCACGATGCGCCGCATCTCTCTTGTCTCGCGGCTGTCGTTCTTTACCCATTTTGCCATCAGGCAATAAATCAAACCAACGTCGCAGAAATCTTACATTTCTTGGGAGGGGGAGGGGCTTGACCACTGGGGTATAATGGCCTCCAATATTGATGCCTGGGGAAAGTCATTGCGCATAGTGGCAGGCAGCAAAATGTGTCTCTTGGCCAATGTCCCCCAATGCCCTAAAATTTTGACAGATTTACGGGCACTGAAACAATGATACACATTAGTAGAAGCAAGAACTTTCACAGTGATGGAACCCCTATTGAATGAACAGGAAATAACAATTCAAAAGCAGGAACAGATTTTTTGCAATTGGTAAAGTTTTTCTATATGAAATATAAAATTGTGCAATAAATCTTAGGAAAGGGCAAACGCTCTGCAATTTAGCGAACAAGCAGGGTGGATTGTGTTCTCCCACTGTACCAAATTTGATCAGTATAGCTGAAAAAATGAGAGCAGGAGAGCCCCCGACCCCCCCCCCCCTCTGGGGCTGTTTTTGGGCAACTGCGCATGCGCGTCCGCCATTAACGAATTAATTTTGAAGATAACGAATTTTCGTTAATTTCGAAAATTTTGGGGGGCAAAATTTGGAAATACCTTCAAAAACGAAAAGCTGACCCCCTCTAGTTTTGAAACGAGTTTAGAATCAAATTTTTCGTGGATCGATCAAGACTATCGTTTACTCCCCCCCCCCCCCCCAGTTTTTACTGAGGCAAAAAACTACCACAGAGCAGGCTTTGGCCTACTCACTCTAACAGGCCTGACACATACAGTCCCCATGGCCTACTATACATCCGGGCCCTGTTTGGAGTGGGATGGACCATGGATGATGGACTTGCCTATGGGAGTTGTAGTTCACCTGCCCCACTGAACCCTGCTATTTCTTATTTATACTACTATTGCTTGACATTACTTTTATGTTTTATTTATATGGTGGATGTTAGCACGTGGCTGAATGACCTTGCAAGCCACTTTGGGTCCATTGCAGAAAGGCGGGGGAGAAATATCAGAATTAAATAAATACATAAATAAATAAATAAATGTCTCAATGGTATGTATGGTTGGAATGACCTTCTGTCGGGAGGGCTTGAATGGTCTCTTCCTTTGTGGCAGAAGGGGCTGGACTGGATGACCTTCAAAGACCCCTTTCAAATCTAGGACTCTATCTCCCAATCGTATGTATGACTGGATGGCCATCTGTCAGGAGGGCTTGGATGGTGTCTTCCTTTACAGCAGAAGGGGCTGGACTGGATGACCTTCAAAGACCCCTTTCAAATCTAGGACTCTCTCTATCTCCCAATCGTATGTATGACTGGATGGCCATCTGTCAGGAGGGCTTGGATGGTGTCTTCCTTTGTGGCAGAAGGGGCTGGACTGGATGACCTTCAAAGACCCCTTTCAAATCTAGGACTCTATCTATCTCCCAATCGTATGTATGACTGGATGGCCATCTGTCAGGAGGGCTTGGATGGTGTCTTCCTTTACAGCAGAAGGGGCTGGACTGGATGACCTTCAAAGACCCCTTTCAAATCTAGGACTCTCTCTATCTCCCAATCGTATGTATGACTGGATGGCCATCTGTCAGGAGGGCTTGGATGGTGTCTTCCTTTACAGCAGAAGGGGCTGGACTGGATGACCTTCAGAGACCCCTTTCAAATCTAGGACTCTATCTATCTCCCAATCGTATGACTGGATGGCCATCTGTCAGGAGGGCTTGGATGGTGTCTTCCTTTACAGCAGAAGGGGCTGGACTGGATGACCTTCAGAGACCCCTTTCAAATCTAGGACTCTATCTCCCAATCGTATTTATGACTGGATGGCCATCTGTCGGGAAGGCTTGGATGGTGTCTTCCTCCATGGCAGAAAGGGGTTCGACTAGATGGCCTTTGGGGCCCCCTTCTAACTCTAGGATTGTATGGAAGCCTTTAAACCAGGCATGGGCCAACTTGGGCAGGTGTTTTGGACTCCAACTCCCACAATTCCAGAGAGCCTACCCCATGATGCGCTTTATGTCCTGGTGCCGTTTGCAGGATGATGGGCCATGGGTGATGGGATATGTAGTACTTTCAATCGCTACGATTCCCACAGACCACTGCGATGCCCATCAGTGACGGAACTGGACCAAACTTGGCACACAGATGGGACATGCAGTACCTTCACTCGCTTCTTGAGACCACAGCAACTGCTACATATGACAGAACTGAACCAAATCTGGTATATATATCCCAAATGACACACTTTATATGTTGCAGCAGTTTGGGGGAGGATGGACCAAGGACGATGGGATTTGCAGTACCTTCATCCAATTCACCTCCCACAGGCCACTGTGATTCCCATGAATGATGAAACTGTACCATACTTGACACACAGGTGCAATGTGGCCCCCTTTACGCCCTGGTCCAGTTTGCTGCAGGGTGGGCCATGGATGATGGGATTTGCAGTACCCTCACCCAATTCACCTCCCATGGACCACTGTGATACCCATGAAAGATGAAACAATACCATACTTGACACACAGGTGCAATGTGACACAATTTATGTCCTGGTGTGGTTTGCAGGAGAATGCACCAAGGATGATGGGATTTCCAGTACCTTCATCCAATTCACCTCCCACAGACCACTGTGATGCCCATGAATGATGAAACTGTACCAAACTTGACACACAAGTGCAATGTGGCCAGCTTTAAGTCCTCCTGCCGTTTGAGGAAACAACTGACCAGGGAAGATGGGATTTACAGTACCTTCACTCACTTCCTCAGACCACTGCAACCCACACCAATGACTGATCAAGATCAAACTTGACACATTGCGTCCCCATGACCTACTTTACATCCTGGCGCTATTTGGAGGGGGATGGACCATGGACTTACATATGGGAGTTGTAGTTCACCCATACCAATTGAAGACAACTGACACTGGATCGAGACTAAACTTGGAACAAAGGCAAACAATTCCATTCTCAAATAACCCGGGCACCGCCGGGCCCCCAAGCTAGTTATAATAATAAAAAGAATACATAATAAACTATAGTATGGTAATTGTAATATATTATAATGAAGAAGCCCCTGGTGGTGCAGTGGGTTAAACCGCTGAGCTGCTAAACTTCCGGACTGAAAGGTGAGCGGTTTGAATCCGGGGAGTGAGGTGAGCTCCCGCTGTTAGCCCCAGCTTCTGCCAACCTAGCACTTTGAAAACATGGAAATGTGAGTAAATCAATAGGTACTGCTGCGTGTGGCCACATGACTCTTGGAGGCACGGACAACGCCGGCTCTTTCTTCGGCTCAGAAATGGAGGCGAGCCCCCCCACCCCCCACCCCCAGAGCCGGACACAACTGGGCTCAACGCCAGGGGAAAACCTTTACCCTTAAATATATTACATTATTGCATATTCATATTATTCTATTGCTATTATTATTATTCTATTATTGCGTTATTGTGTAATTATACTGTCATGTTCTATTATTCCATTTTCATATTATTCTATTCTTTTATTCTGTCACTTTATAATTTTCACTGCGAGGAAATTATAACCCTTTGGCCCAGTTCACTCTTGTTCAATTCCTTTGTACTGTTTTTATACCATGTTTTATGATGCTATTGTTACTATTTTATTGCTTTACTGTATTACGAGGTTGACATATGCATAAAAAGAGTATAAGTTACAAAATTAAAATACATAACAAGAACCAAACCATTTTAAAACTTTAAGATAAAACACATACCATATTAATTAGACAGGGGAGTGGGGCTATTTAGGATTACATGGGAGGGGCTGACTTGAATAGTGAATAGTGAAACATGAATAGTGGAACCAGAGTGGGGTAAAGTGTTACCCTGTTTTCCCGAAAATAAGACAGTGTCTTATATTAATTTTTGCTCTCAAAGATGTGCTAGGTCTTATTTTCAGGGGACATCTTATTTTTCCACAGAGAAGAATGCACATTTATTGTTGAACAAAAAAAATGAACATTTATTATATACTGTACAGTAGCTGTCATTACAAACCAGCATAACCAAACTCTGAATTCTATCAAGAATTTCTTGTTACGACCGTTATTTCCATGTACAACAATCTATGGTACGTCCATTTACCAATCCTGCATGCTCTGGTGTTCTGTTTGGTGGGCATGCTTCCAAACAATAACTTTGATAGATCTTACTTTCGCGGGAGGCCTTATATTGAGCAATTTAGCAAAACCTCTACTAGGTATTACTTTCAGGGGATGTCTTATTTTCAGGGAAACAGGGTAGGAGACAGCAAGACAATTTGGACTGTATGATGAGTCCAGCTGATTATTCAAAGGCACATTCAAGCTTTTTTGGAATGTGGTTAGGGTGGGTGCTAGTCTGAGCTCCCTGGGGAGAGAGTTCCAGAGCCGGGGGGCCACCACGGAGAAGGCCCTCTCCCTCGTTCCCACCAACCACGTTTCAGATGGTGGCGGGAGTGAAAGGAGGGCCTCCCCGGAAGATCTGCGAGCCCGCGCTGGTTTATAGGGAGAAACGCGGTCACGAAGATAGACAGGACCCGAACCATTTAGGGCTTTGCAGGTCATGACCTGCACTTTGAATCGGGACTGGAAACTTATTGGCAGCCAATGGAGCTGCTTCAGGAGAGGCGTAGTACGCTCCCTGTAACTAGCTCCTGTTAACAATCTGGCTGCCGACCTTTGTATCAGCAGCATTTTCTGGGCTGTTTTCAAAGGCAGTCCCACATAGAGTGCATTGCAGTAGTCCAGTCTTGAGGTAACCAATGCGTGGACCACCGTGGCCAAGTCAGACTTCTCGAGGTACGGTCACAGCTGGTGCACAAGCTTTAATTGTGCAAAGGCCCTCCCAGCCACCGCCGACACCTGAGAATCAAGCGCCAGCGCTGATCCCAGGAGGACCCCCAGACTGTGGAGCTGTGTCTTCAGGGGGAGAACAGGTGGCCACCCTACACCCCGATCCGACGTGCGACTGGCCTGGAGGACCTCTGTCTTGTCAGGATTAAGCTTCAGCTTGTTTGCCCTCATCCAGCCCATCACAGCGGCCAGACACTGAGTCAGGACACGGGGGGCTTCCTTGGAGTCTGGTGGAAAAGAGTAGTAGAGTTGAGTGTCATCTGCATAGAGATGGCACCGAACCCCAAAACCCCGGATGCAGGTGATTGCCTATAAAGCCCTATATGCTTCGGATCCAACCTGTCTTCGAGACCGCATCTCCTTCTAGGTCCATCACCATCTCAAATACAAGAGAAAGGGGGGGGGGCTGCGGAGGTGGCTCCCCGGCTCTAAAGAAATCAGATTAGCCCCACACTTCAAGTCTTTTGGGTGAGTTTAAAACATGGCTCTTCAGACAGTCCTTTGATCCTGAGCAATCTCTGGTCAGCTTGATGAACCACTGCTCCGCAGTTGCATGGTTACGGCAGATAGCCGGCCTTCTGCAGGTTCTATTGCGTTTCAGGAATTGTTATAATTTCATACTCTTACAATTTTATTAGTGGGATTTTATACACGCTGTTGATTTCACTTATGCCTTTGTATTTATACTTGTGTATTGTTGTTTAAATGCGGCACGTGGAGTGCTTCTGTGGGCCGCCCCGAGTCCCTTAGGAGAGATGGTGGCGGGGTACAAACAAAGATTTATCATCATCATCATCATCATCACATCAATTGCTCCACTATGATGGTATGGGATACAATGAAAGCAGTAGCCAGAGGAATTTTAATGAAGAACAACGTAATTTAAAGAAAATAACAAGAAAAAAGATTAGAATTGGATATTAAGGAATTAGAGATGAAAAGGATAAACAAAGCTATATAAAAGCATTAGCAATGAGAAAACAGCTAGCAAAACATGAGTTAGAAAGGACTCAAAGAAATTTGAAGTTTTTAAATAGAGAATACTTTGAATACAGTAATACAGAAACTCTAGATTATGAGCCAAAGCAGCACACGTGAGAAAGGGAAGAAAATAATAACATCCATTAAAGACAAGGAAGGAAAGAATCATACAAGAATGGAAGACAAAATATTAGCTTTTCCAAGATCTTGCCAAGAACTATACTCGGCAAAAGAAAACTCCAAAAGTAAAATAGAGGAATATATTGAAAAATATTGGAAAAATAAAGATCTAGGAAACAGATACATTAGTTATGGAACAATTAATTCCAGAAAAAGAGACTGGAAAAATTATAGATAATTTAAAAGCCGGGAAGACTCCAGAAATGGATGGGCTGGGACCGGAATATTATAGAAAAATTAAAACCATATTAATACCTAAATTAAAAGAATGATATAATAATAACAGGAGAGAAGATCCCACCATCTCGGGAACAGTCTCTGATTATGTTAATTTTGAAACCTAACAAGGACCCAACAGAACCCGGATCACATAGACCCATTTAGTTAATAAATCAAGATGCTAAAATTTCAACAGCAATTATGGCAAAAAGAATGAATGAATTTATATATAAGTATATCAATGAAGATCAATGTGGTTTCATAGCAGGGAGACAAATGTCAGTTTAATGGGTAGGGTTCTAAATATACTTCATAAATTATTTAATTATCAGGAAAAGAAATTTTAAAAATGAGTCTTTAATTAATTTTCCCCCTCCTGTTAAATATTTACTCAATTAAATATTTGGGAATAAATGTAGCAAAAATTAAAAGTTATAGAGACTAATAATTTTATTAAATGAAGAAAGGAAATAAATATAAAAAATTTAGAATACGCTAAACTCAAATTATCATGGTTTGGAAGGATAGCATTGATACAAAGTAAAGGAAAGTCTGAAAAGAATTGGTATAATGAACAGAGTAACTCCCTTATATAAATACTAGCTGTGCCCGGCCACGCGTTGCTGTGGCAAAGTGGTGGTGGTATTGGTTAAAAGTTCTTGTGGAATTTTTATTTGACGTTATTTGTATTTTTTAAATTAATTTTATTGTAACTTATCTTTTTTATTTATTATATTTTATTATTTTGTTGTATTATTTTTAGTTTTTTTGTTATAGTATTTTCTTGTATTAATTTTTTAGTGTTTTTAATTATTTTATTGTATTATTTGTATTTATTTTATTTTTTATTCTTTTATTAACACTGGGCTGAGTGGGTTGCTAAGAGACCAAGTGGGCGGAGCTTAGCCTTCTAACTGGCAGCAATTGGATAAAAACAATTATTCCTCTCTCTCTAATTAGGATATTTTTCTTTTCTTTTTGTTGTATCAACCTAGAGGCATGGATGAGGGGTTGTGTTGTCAAATTTCAAGGTTGGGGGGTCTGTAGTTTTGTTGTTTTGTGGGTCGCCGTGATGCCATCACTCTTTTATATATATAGATAAACTTTATACCTAAACTTTATTGGCCATGCCATACTGTTGCACTGGACCCGCCTGGCACCTTCTAGTTGAACCCCAACACTGAACCCTTGGCCACTGTCTCCTGGCCTGTTGTGAAGTATCTTGTCATTGGTTCCTAAGCCTGTGGTTCATTGATTGATTTGCACTATACTTATGCTCATGATTGTATTACGTTTTGTTGTTGCCTGGTTTTAAGTTGTGGTATGGTGTCCTTATTGGAAACTGCCCTGAGTCCCTTGAGGAGATAAATAGGGCGGTATATGAACAAAGTTTTATTATTGTTGTTATTATTCATTTGTACCCCGCCACCATCTCCCCGAAGGGACTTGGAGCGGTTCACAAAAGCACACAATTGTGCAGAACACACAGTAAGGTCAGGATTTTCCCGTGACATGAAGTCCAGTCCTGCCCGACTCTGGGGTTGGGGCTCATCTCCATTTCTAAGACAAAGAGCCGGCATTGTCCGTAGACACCTCCTAGGTCATGTGGCCACTGGCATGACTGCATGGAGAGCTGTTACCTTCCCGCAGAAGAGGTACCTATTGATCTACTCGCATTTGCATGTTCTCGGACTGCTTATTAATTTATTTCATGTCAAAAGCATTGCACAATAAATAAGTTTAAAAGTGATAAAATAAAGGAATCACAAGTAGCTAAGTAGTTTCGAACTGCCAGGATGGCAGAAGCTGGGGCTAACAGCGGGAGCTCGCTCTGCTCCCTAGATTCGAACCTGCCAACCTTTTGGTCAGCAAGTTCAGCAGTTTAATCCGCTGCGCCACCGGGGGGGAGGACCGATCACGTATACCTAAATAAATAAATAAGGAGGGAGGGGGAAGAAAGGGAAGGAAGAATGGAGTGAGGTGGGGGAGGAAGGAAGGAAGGAAGGGAGGGAGGGAGGAAGTGACCGGGAATTGGAAAATTGACACCTATATATTGTGCGTACATCATAATAATAATAATAATAATAATAATAATAATAATAATAATAATAACAACAACAACTTTATTCCCACCACAATCTCTCTCCCCGAAGGGACTCGGGGCAGCTTGCATGGAGACCAAGCCCAGCATAAATAAGGACTCCAGGTCACTTTTATGAGAGTCCTCAGATGTTTTTTCAAACCATGTTTTATTTGTAATGTGATTTACTATGTTTTATAGATATATAGGGCTATGTCTGTTTTTATTGTTGCTTTTATTGTTGCTTTTATTGTTTTTATTGCTATTTTAAAGCCAAAAGTGTATTGTTTTAATCTATTTTTGTAAACCGCTCCGAGCCAAACCGGGAGTAGCGGTATATAAGTTTAATAATAATAATAATAATAATAATAATAGATCTGTTTTGTATTTATTGGTTTTATTGGTTTAATGTTTGTACCATTTGGGCTTGGGCCCGTGTAAGCTGCCCCGAGTCCCTTCTGGGAAATGGAGGCGGGGTATAAAAATAAAGTTGTTATTATTATTATTATTATTATTATTATTATTATTATTATTATTAAAACACAATTAAAAACATATAACAAATAAACAATACAATGAGAACAACTGAAACAAGAAAAAGAAAAAAAAACATAAAACTACATAATCGCTTCCCTCTGGTTTTCCTCTTCATGTTCCCTGTCCTCTTGGCACAAGTGTCCTTGATGGGAGTTGTAGTTCACCTGCCTCCAGCAATACTGGGACCCCCACTGACCATGGACTGGGACCAGACTTGGCCCAGAGAAGCCCCATCACCCACTGAACAGTCTGCAGGGATTGAGGGGAACGGACCTTGGTTTTGGGAGTTGTAGTTCACCTGCATCCAGCAACACTGGGACCCCCACTGACCATGGACTGGGACCAGACTTGGCCCAGAGAAGCCCCATCACCCACTGAACAGTCTGCAGGGATTGAGGGGAACGGACCTTGGTTTTGGGAGTTGTAGTTCACCTGCATCCAGCAACACTGGGACCCCCACTGACCATGGACTGGGACCAGACTTGGCCCAGAGAAGCCCCATCACCCACTGAACAGTCTGCAGGGATTGAGGGGAACGGACCTTGGTTTTGGGAGTTGTAGTTCACCTGTAGCCGAGAGCGCTGAACCCAGCTGAGGTCAGATCTGGACCAGACTTGGCACAGAGACCCAATATAGCCAGCTGTGCATGCAGGCCTGGTTTCATAATAATTATAATAATTATAATAATTAGCCCAGGAGCAAGCCATCAGAACAAATGCAATTAAGGCCAAGATCCAAAAATCAGCTGATGACCCAAAATGCAGACTCTGCAAGGAAACTGACGAAACCATGGATCATATCCTCAGCTGCTGTAAGAAAATCGCACAGACAGACTACAAACAGAGGCACAACTATGTGGCCCAAATGATTCATTGGAACTTATGCCTCAAGTCCCACCTGCCAGCAGCAAAGAACTGGTGGGATCACAAACCTGCAAAAGTATTGGAGAATGAGCACGCAAAGAGATTGTGGAACTTCCGAATCCAGACTGACAAAATTCTGGAACAGAACACACCAGACATCACAGTTGTGGAAAAGAAAAAGGTTTGGATCATTGATGTCGCCATCCCAGGTGACAGTCGCATTGACGAAAAACAACAGGAAAAACTCAAGATTGAACTGCAAAGACTCTGGCAGAAACCAGTGCAGGTGGTCCCGGTGGTGATGGGCACACTGGGTGCCGTGCCAAAAGATCTCAGCCAGCATTTGGAAACAATAGACATTGACAAAATCACGATCTGCCAACTGCAAAAGGTCACCCGACTGGGATCTGCGCGCATCATCTGAAAATACATCACACAGTCCTAGACACTTGGGAAGAGTTCGACTTGTGATTTTGTGATACGAAATCCAGCATGTCTATCTTGTTTGCTGTGACATAATCTATATATATAAAAGAGTGATGGCATCACGGCAGCGGACAAAACAACAAAAGTAACTACCCCACAACCTCGAAAATTGACAGAACAACCCCTCATCCATGCCTCTAGGTTGATACAACAAAAAGAAAAGAAAAATGAAGTCCTAATTAGAAGGAGAGGAATAATAGTTTTTATCCAATTGCTGCCAGTTAGAAGGCTAAGCTCCGCTCACTTGGTCTCCTAGCAACCCACTCAGCCCAGGGGACCCTTTACCTTAACTGCCAAAAGAGATCAGGCAATCCCCTACATTATCCAATTTCCATAAGGAACTGAAGACCTGGTGCTGTCGGCAGGTTTTTGAGTAATTACATTGGACTACTGCTGATTTCTGGGCCTAAATATATTGCACAAGATTTCCCTAGCCTAAAATGATACATTTTAATATACAGTAGAGTCTCACTTATCCAACACTCACTTATCCAACGTTCTGGATTATCCAACGCATTTTTGTAGTCAATGCTTTCAATATATCGTGATATTTTGGTGCTAAATTCATAAATCCAGTAATTTCTACATAGAATTACTGTGTATTGAACTACTTTTTCTTCCAAATTTGTTGTCTAACATGATGTTTTGGTCCTTAATTTGTGAAATCATAACTTAATTTGATGTTTAATAGGCTTATCCTTAATCCCTCCTTATTATCCAACATATTCGCTTATCCAACATTCTGCCAGCCCGTTTATGTTGGATAAGTGAGACTCTACTGTACTGTATTTACCAATTTACCACTAAAATATCACAATGAATTTAAAACACTGACTACAAAAACATTGATTATGAAAAGGCAGACTGCGTTGGATAATCCAGAACATAAGCGAATGTTGGATAAGTGAGATTCTTCTTTAATATGAAATAATTACTGGGATAGAATAATGCAGAACAATATAATCTCTAAAACCAGGACAGTAAATAAACAGGGGAATTCCACACA
The DNA here is from genome assembly GCF_035594765.1 of Anolis carolinensis. Classification (NCBI taxonomy): domain Eukaryota; kingdom Metazoa; phylum Chordata; class Lepidosauria; order Squamata; family Anolidae; genus Anolis; species Anolis carolinensis. The sequence continues at coordinate 4,290,560 of NW_026943827.1, read as the reverse complement.
GGAAACAATCAGGCCAACAAAGTATTCCCATCATCAAAGTCTGGCAAATCCTCTGGCAAAGACAGTAGAAGCACATAAAATATCGCAAACAACACCACTCTGAAAACAAGGGAATTCCAGACAGAAACAATCAGGGCCAGCTAACACCTCCCAACAAAGTATTCCCATCATCAAAGTCTGGCCAATCCTCTGTTTTCTCAGGGCCACAGACAGTAGAAGCACATAAAATATCGCAAACAACACCACTCTGAAAACAAGGGAATTCCAGACAGGAAAAAATCAGGGCCAGCTAACACCTCCCAACAAAAAATTCACTCAGGGAGGAAACAGCCAGGCTTTAAAGCTGCTAGGCCATTACATCCTAATCATTTTTCCTAATTGCAGCATTCATACTTGCCTCCAACAAACAAAAAAAACCATTCAGAAATACTGTATATTCACAACCTTTAGGAAATAATATCCCCTGATGGCGCAGCGTGTTAAAGCGCTGAGCTGCTGAACTTCTGGACCGAAAGGCCACAGGTTTGAATTGGGGGAGCGGAGAGAGCCCCCACTGTTAGCTCCAGCTTCTGCCAACCCAGAAGTTCGAAAACATGCATATGTGAGTGCATCAATAGGTACTGCTCCGGCGGGAAGGTAACGCCGCTCCATGTAGTCATCCCACATGACCTTGGAGGAGTCTACGGACAACGCCGGCTCTTCGGCTTAGAAATGGAGATGAGCACCAACCCCCAGAGTCAGACACGACTGGACTTAATGTCTGGGGAAAACCTTTACCCTTGACCTTAACTACCACCAATTCCTCAATACTTGATTTCCCAGACCAGCAGACTTCGCCACAGCAACGCGTGGCCGGGCACAGCTAGTAAGAATAATAGATATAATAATAATAATAATAATAATAATAATAATAATAATAATAATAATAATAATACATCACACAGTCCTAGACACTTGGGAAGTGTTCGACTTGTGATTTTGTGACACAAAATCCAGCATGTCTATCTTGTTTGCTGTGTCATAATAATAATAATAATAATAATAATAATATACATCACACAGTCCTGTCTATCTTGTTTGCTGTGTCATAATAATAATAATAATAATAATAATAATAATAATAATAATAATAATACATCACACAGTCCTAGACACTTGGGAAGTGTTTGACTTGGGATTTTGTGATACGAAATCCAGCATGTCTATCTTGTTTGCTGTGTCATAAAATGATAATAATAATAATAATAATAATAATAATAATAATACGTCACACAGTCCTAGACACTTGGGAAGTGTTCGACTTGTGATTTTGTGACACGAAATCCAGCATGTCTATCTTGTTTGCTGTGTCATACAATAATAATAACAATAATAACACTAATAATAGATGTGTGTTTCCATCCCTCTCGGGACCCAAAGCGGCTGAGAAGGTCTGAACATGAGGGAAACAAGAGAGCAGGTGGATCCTAGAGACACAACGGGGCGGACAGAGGAAGGGACCCCACTGGGGAGACCTCCAAGCCCGTGAGGCGTCCCGTGGAGACCCGTCTTGGGCGGAGAGGATTCTGGGAGTTGTAGTCCCCCCTCCTTCCCTCACAGCCCGAGGCAGGCCGGGCCCTCCGCCTCCCCCCCGGGCACCCCAGCGAGCGAGCGAGCCTCCCTCCCTGCCTCCCTCCCTCTCCCCACAGACCTCTCTCTCTCTCTCTCTCTCTCTCTCGGCCTCTCCGTCCTCTTCCCTCCGCCGCCTTCCTTCCCGCCTCACGAACACAGACCAGGCCTGAGGCGAGCCGGCCGCCATCTTCTCCTTCGTCCTCCTTCCTCGGAGCCCGCCCTCGCCCCCTCCCTCCCTCCCATTGGCTGAGCCCGGGATGCCCCGCCCACCGGAGGCCCCCCATTGGCTGCGTCCCGCTCAGCCCTCCTTTGACTGACGGGCCTTGTGTGGGCCTATTGAGGCCTGTGAAGCCACGGACTGGGAGTTGTAGTTCGCCCTCAACCGGGGACACTGGGACCCCTACCCAGGATGGGCCCGGACCGCCCTCGGCACACGGAGCCCCCAAGGTTGCATTTACGTTGCATTTCCTTTATCTTTCAATGTTTTTTATTTTATTAATGGAATTTATCCCATTTTGTTGTCGAAGGCTTTCATGGCCGGGATCACAGGGTTGTTGTATGTCTTCCGGGCTGTGTGGCCATGTTCCAGAAGCATTCTCTCCTGACGTTTCGCCCACATCTATGGCAGGCATCCTCACAAACCTCTGAGGATGCCTGCCATAGATGTGGGCGAAACGTCAGGAGAGAATGCTTCTGGAACATGGACATATATTCCTCACAACCTCTGAGGAGGCTTGCCATAGATGTGGGCGAAACGTCAGGAGAGAATGCTTCTGGAACATGGAGATATATTCCTCACAACCTCTGAGGATGCCTGCCATAGATGTGGGTGAAACGTCAGGAGAGTATGCTTCTGGAACATGGACATATATTCCTCACAACCTCTGAGGATGCCTGCCATAGATGTGGGTGAAACGTCAGGAGAGAATGCTTCTGGAACATGGACATATATTCCTCACAACCTCTGAGGATGCCTGCCATAGATTTGGGCGAAACGTCAGGAGAGAATGCTTCTGGAACATGGTGATATATTCCTCACAACCTCTGAGGATGCCTGCCATAGATGTGGGCGAAACGTCAGGAGAGAATGCTTCTGGAACATGGAGATATATTCCTCACAACCTCTGAGGATGCCTGCCATAGATGTGGGCGAAACGTCAGGAGAGAATGCTTCTGGAACATGGAGATATATTCCTCACAACCTCTGAGGATGCCTGCCATAGATGTGGGCGAAACGTCAGGAGAGAATGCTGGAACATGGAGATATATTCCTCACAACCTCTGAGGATGCCTGCCATAGATGTGGGCGAAACGTCAGGAGAGAATGCTTCTGGAACATGGACATATATTCCTCACAACCTCTGAGGATGCCTGCCATAGATGTGGGCGAAACGTCAGGAGAGAATGCTTCTGGAACATGGACATATATTCCTCACAACCTCTGAGGATGCCTGCCATAGATGTGGGCGAAACGTCAGGAGAGAATGCTTCTGGAACATGGACATATATTCCTCACAACCTCTGAGGATGCCTGCCATAGATGTGGGCGAAACGTCAGGAGAGAATGCTTCTGGAACATGGACATATATTCCTCACAACCTCTGAGGATGCCTGCCATAGATGTGGGCGAAACGTCAGGAGAGAATGCTTCTGAAACATGGACATATATTCCTCACAACCCCAGAGGATGCCTGCCATAGATGTGGGCGAAACGTCAGGAGAGAATGCTTCTGGAACATGGACATATATTCCTCACAACCTCTGAGGATGCCTGCCATAGATGTGGGCGAAACGTCAGGAGAGAATGCTTCTGGAACATGGCCACACAGCCCGGAAGACAGACAACAACCCTTATCCAATTTTGTATTTCTCTCTCATTACAACTTAGTTCCTCCTTCCACATTTCTGTCAAGGTATTTTTTTATATATATATATTGTATAGATTTCCTGTGATTGTTTTGTAAATGCATCCCACGGTTCCTTGATCTTCATCTACTTTCCATTTTATTATTTTACTAGCTGTTGCTGTGGCAAAGTATGGTGGTATGGGAAATAAAGTATTGAGAAATTGGTGGTAGTTAAGGTAAAGATAATCCAGTTCAAAGCAGATAATATAAGATTACAAATGGGTTATATAGCTGTGTGGAAGGGCCTTGAGTCTACGCTGCCATATAATCCAGTGCAAATTAGATAATCTGTGGAAGAGGCCTAAGTGAGGCCTAAATCTGCCTGTCCCCTGGGCTGAGGAGGTTGCTAGGAGACCAAGGGTTTTTTTTCCATGTCAGGAGCAACCCGAGTTGCTTCTGGAGTGAGAGAATTGGCCGTCTGCAAGGACGTTGCCCAGGGGACGCCCGGATGTTTTGATGTTTTTACCATCCTTGTGGGAGGCTTCTCTCGTGTCCCCGCATGGAGCTGGAGCTGATAGAGGGAGCTCATCCACATTGGGCTCCAAGTGGGTGGAGCTTAGCCTTCAAACTGGCAGCAATTGGATAAAAACTATTATTCCTCTCCCTGTAATTAGGACTCTATTTTTCTTTTCCTTTTTGTTGTATCAACCTAGAGCCGTGAATGATGGGTTGTGTTGTCAAATTTCGAGGTTGGGGGGGCCTGTAGTTTTGTTGTTTTGTCCGCTGCCCTGATGCCATCACTCTTTTATATATAGAGACTAGCTGTGCCCGGCCACGCGTTGCTGTGGCAAAGTGGTGGTGGTATTGGTGAAAAGTTGTTGTGGAATTTTTATTTGACGTTATTTGTATTTTTAAAATTAATTTTATTGTAACTTATCTTTTTTATTTATTATATTTTATTATTTTGTTGTATTATTTTTATTTATTTTGTTATAGTATTTTATTGTATTAATTATTTTAGTGTTTTTTATTATTTTATTGTATTATTTGTATTTATTTTATTTTTTATTATTTTATTAACACTGGGCTGAATGGGTTGCTAGGAGACCAAGAGGGCAGAACTTAGCCTTCAAACTGGCAGCAATTGGATAAAACTATTATTCCTCTCCCTGTAATTAGGACTTTATTTTTCTTTTCTTTTTTGTTGGTGATGGCATCACAGCGACCGACAAAACAACAAAACTACAGGCCCCCCAACCTCGAAATTTGACAACACAACCCATCATCCACGCCTCTAGGTTGATACAACAAAAAGAAAAGAAAAATAAAGTCCTAATTAGAGAGAGAGGAATAATTGCTTTTATCCAATTGCTGCCAGTTAGAAGGCTAAGCCCCTCCAACTTGGTCTCCTAGTAACCCAATAAAAATAATAAAAAACACTAAAAAATAATAAAAAAACACTAAAAAATTAATACAATAAAATACTATAATAACAGAAAATAAGTAAAAATAATACAAGAAAATAATAAAATATAATAAATAAAAATATAACTTACAATAAAATTAATAAAAAATGCAAATAACGTCAAATAAAAATTACACAACAATTTTTAACCAATACCACCACCACTTTGCCACAGCAATTGGGTTGCTAGGAGACCAAGTTGGAGGAGCTTAGCCTTCTATCTGGCAGCAATTGGATAAAAGCAATTATTCCTCTCTCTCTAATTAGGACTTCATTTTTCTTTTCTTTTTGTTGTATCAACCTAGAGGCGTGGATGATGGGTTGTGTTGTCAAATTTTGAGGTTGGGGGGCCTGTAGTTTTGTGGTTTTGTGGGTCGCCGTGATGCCATCACTCTTTTATATATATAGAGTCCAAAGTTATAATCCACTTGACCGAAACACACACTTTGCCGAGCAATAGTGTGGGGAATGACAGAGTCTTTAAGGTCCAATGTAGGTTGACAACTAGGCTAGAAAATAACTTGATTCTTGGCTAGATCAAAGGCTTGGAACGAGGCAAACACGAAACATGAACAGAGTCCAAGGAAGTCCGTGAAAACAAGGCAAGGCTGGAAACTTGATCCGGGAAACAAGGAACTGGGGTTACGAAGTCCACACACGATCTCTCTCCTCAAGCTGAACAATTGACTCCGCAAAGTTCCCCTTGCGAGCAGCACCTATATTGGGTCTCGTTTTCCCGCCAACAGAACCCTTTCCCTAGAGAACGAGAAGCGAAACCCAACTCTGTCCAGATGCATGACTCCTTAGAATTTCCCAAGGGAAGCAGACCTAATCAGCTAATTGTTTGGCAGCGATTCTGAGGCTCCGGCGATTTGCCTCCCTGGCTCCCCTATCTCTATTATAATTGTCCTTTCGGGAAAACGGGGGAGAATTCTGCCCAAGGCTTGTTTGGCTGACTTCTTGAGGACAAACATCCTCCAGGTGGAGAGGCTCCGATTCTGGCTGAAACGGCGGAAATCCCATGTTTTCCTCTTCGTCTGCCACAATAGTACTAGGAACGGGACTACAAGGCCCATGAGTCATCACAGTTCTGCTCCACAGTCACACAAGGTGGAGGATTCCTCCAGGTCGTGCCACCTTGTCCTTTGATCGGCCCACTCCGCTTCTGAGTCTGTTCAGGGACTTCCAAGTGGCCCATTCTTGGTTGACCCTCGTGGGGGGCCATCCAGTTGGCACTGCCTGGTTTAGGAACATCGAGAGGAGCGGTGGTCCTCATGAAGCCCTTCCTTGACTTGACTACTGGGACTACTGGGCGGAATCTGATAGTCGTGCAGTGGGTGGCTTTCGCAATGTCAGGGTGCAATAAAGAACAGCATCCTCAAAGCTGGTCTTCTCGCAACCTGACTACAAGAGGACAGAGGAAGGAGACCATTTGGCGGGATAGGCTGATTTATGACAGGGTCTGGTCTTCAAACGTGGGAAAGGACAAAAGGAAAGGGAGGTGTGGATGGAGAAGGAGGGGGGGGAGGCAACAACCCCATATACTGAGGGGGAAAGCGGAAGAGGGTCAGTAAAAGCTTTTGCAGTCATCTTGGCAAGGCGGATTCAATAAAGTTTTCCATTGCGACCAGCGGTGTGAGCCTATTTCTTGGGTCCTACACCTTCCAGGAACGGACATTAAGCTTTTGCAGTCATCTTGGCAAGGCGGATTCAATAAAGTTTTCCATTGCGACCAGCGGTGTGAGCCTATTTCTTGGGTCCTACACCTTCCAGGAACGGACATTAAGCTTTTGCAGTCATCTTGGCAAGGCGGATTCAATAAAGTTTTCCATTGCAAGCAACGGTGTGAGCCTATTTCTTGGGTCCTACACCTTCCAGGAACGGACATTAAGCTTTTGCAGTCATCTTGGCAAGGCGGATTCAATAAAGTTTTCCATTGCGACCAGTGGTGTGAGCCTATTTCTTGGGTCCTACACCTTCCAGGAACGGACATTAAGCTTTTGCAGTCATCTTGGCAAGGCGGATTCAATAAAGTTTTCCATTGCGACCAGCGGTGTGAGCCTATTTCTTGGGTCCTACACCTTCCAGGAACGGACATTAAGCTTTTGCAGTCATCTTGGCAAGGCGGATTCAATAAAGTTTTCCATTGCGACCAGCGGTGTGAGCCTATTTCTTGGGTCCTACACCTTCCAGGAACGGACATTAAGCTTTTGCAGTCATCTTGGCAAGGCGGATTCAATAAAGTTTTCCATTGCGACCAGCGGTGTGAGCCTATTTCTTGGGTCCTACACCTTCCAGGAACGGACATTAAGCTTTTGCAGTCATCTTGGCAAGGCGGATTCAATAAAGTTTTCCATTGCGACCAGCGGTGTGAGCCTATTTCTTGGGTCCTACACCTTCCAGGAACGGACATTAAGCTTTTACTCCCTTTTTTTCCGGCTCATCCCGTGAGGAAAGGTCTCTCCGGTGAGAGCATGAACCCTGATGGAGGAGAAACCATGAAGGAATTCCTCTTCCTGGAAGAAGAACAGGCGAACCCTCGAGGTGCCGAGGAGTTGAGAGAGGAAAGGAACCCATCGCCCGCGTTGAGCGAAGGGGGGACAGACCCCTCGGACCCGTCGTGGAAGCCGCTGACCTCCACCCAGTTACCCGCAGGCAGGGGAGTGACGGTGAGACGGAAGATCCAGATGGGAGGCGATTGGCAGCGAGACGGAGAGGGAGCCCCGGAGACGAGAAGGATGGAGAGGAGATTAGATGCGATGGAGGAAAGGTTTGAAACTTTCTGCTGGAAATGTAAAGACCACATTGGATCGTACTATCATGTTTGGTGGACATGCAACGAGGTTGGTAAATTCTGGAAAATGATACATACAGAATCTCAGAAAATATTAGGGAAAAAATTTCCAATGAAACCAGAATACTATTTACTAAATTTGACAGACTCAGAAACAAAATTTAATGCAAACAACGATAAATTATTTACATATATTAATACAGCTGCAAGGATTATCTATGCAAAACATTGGAAATCACAATTAATTCCGGGGAAGGAAGAATGGCTTGAGAAAATTGAAGATATAAGGGACATGGATGAACTAACATTTTTACTGAAGATGCATAGAGGACAGCCAATAAAAAAGACGGACTGGGACCAATATAAAAAGTATATGGACATGCAGTAAGAAACAAGCCTTGTTACGGAAGAATTAATTTGGATATACCAATACAATCAGGACTGAAAAACAATTATAAAGTTGACTTAAATGGATCCCCAAAAGGGAAGAAGGGAAGTACAATAAGTATGTAAATGTGTATGTGTGGGGTTTTTTTTTTGGTTGTCGTAGTTTTTAATGGTTATGTGTTGTAGAAACTCAATAAAAATCATTTAAAAAAAAAAAAAGAAACTTTCTCTCGACAGATGGATCTGATGCAGCGGCAGGTAAACGAGTCCTGGAGGGCGACAGTCGAGCAACGGGAGCAGAGGAGAGGGCTGCCCGGGAGAGGCACTGAACCCCGTCCCTTGGCCGGGGAGGGTCCACAGGACGATGAGGACGAGATGCCTCGGCAGGGGACATCAGTTTTCCCCACGGGCCTGTCGGGAAGGAGCCAAATGCCTGGGAAGGGAGAATTTCGGGCGAAGTTCAACGGGGACCCCAAACAGCTGTCTTATTTCATTACAAACGTAAGACACTTCATGGAGGATTATCATAGAATCATAGAATAGTAGAGTTGGAAGAGACCCCATGGGCCATCCAGTCCAACCCCCTGCCAAGAAGCAGGAAATCGCATTCAAAGCACCCCCGACAGATGGCCATCCAGCCTCTGCTTAAAAGCCTCCAAAGAAGGAGCCTCCACCACGGCCCCGGGGAGAGAGTTCCACTGCCGAACAGCCCTTCTCACAGTGAGGAAGTTCTTCCTGAGGTTCAGGTGGAATCTCCTTTCCTGTAGTTTGAAGCCATTGTTCCATTGCGTCATACCTTATTTGCAGTGCAAAACAACGACAATAACAATGAAAGAACAATACAATATTTAAAAATGAAAATAATTTTAACCAACATAAACCTATCAGGATTTCAATAGGTAGTGTGGGCCTGCTTCTGACCAATGAGATAGTCAGGTTAATTAGGATTGTTGTTGTTGTGTGTTTTCAAGTCATTTCAGACTTTGGGCGAGCTTAAGACCAAAATTATTTATTTATTCATTTACTACATTTATTTACTACATTTATATCCCACCCTAATCATCCCGAAGGGAACTCAGAGCAGCTGTATGTACATACATTGTATTATATTATTAGCATAGCACAATATTAGCATTATCATAGAATCATTGAATAGTAGAGTTGGAAGAGACCACTTGGGCCATCCAGTCCAACCCCCTGCTAAGAAGCAGGAAATCGCATTCAAAGCACCCCCGACAGATGGCCATCCAGCCTCTGCTTAAAAGCCTCCAAGGAAGGAGCCTCCACCACGGCCCCGGGGAGAGAGTTCCACTGCCGAACAGCCCTTCTCACAGTGAGGAAGTTCTTCCTGATGTTCAGGTGGAATCTCCTTTCCTGTAGTTTGAAGCCCTTGTTCCCTTGCGTCCTAGTCTGCAGGGCAGCAGAAAACAAGCTTGCTCCCTCCTCCCTATGACTTCCCTTCACATATTTGTACATGGCTATCATGTCTCCTCTCAGCCTTCTCTTCTGCAGGCTAAACATGCCCAGCTCTTTAAGCCGCTCCTCATAGGGCTTGTTCTCCAGACCCTTAATCATTTTAGTCGCCCTCCTCTGGACGCTTTCCAGCTTGTCAACATCTCCCTTCAACTGTGGTGCCCAAAATTGGACGCAGTATTCCGGGTGTGGTCTGACCAAGGCAGAATAGAATAAGGGGGAGCATAACTTCCCTGGATCTAGACGCTATTCCCCTATTGATGAGGCCAGAATCCCATTGGCTTTTTTAGCTGCTGCATCACATTGTTGGCTCATGTTTAACTTGTTGTCCACAAGGACTCCAAGGTCTTTTTCGCACACACTGCTGTCAAGCCAGGCTTCCCCCATTCTGTATCTTAGATTTGCATTTTTTCTGCCGAAGTGAAGTATCTTGCATTTGTCCCTGTTGAACTTCATTTTGTTAGTTTTGGCCCATCTCTCTAGTCTGTCAAGATCGTTTTGAATTCTGCTCCTGTCTTCTGGAGTGTTAGCTATCCCTCCCAGTTTTGTGTCGTCTGCAAACTTGATGATCGTGCCTTCTAACCCTTCGTCTAAGTCGTTAATAAAGATGTTGAACAGAACCGGGCCCAGGACGGAGCCCTGCGGCACTCCACTTGTCACTTCTTTCCATGATGAAGACGACGCATTGGTGAGCACCCTTTGGGTTCGTTCGCTTAGCCAATTACAGATCCACCTAACCGTAGTTTTGTCTAGCCCACATTTTACTAGTTTGTTTGCCAGAAGGTCGTGGGGGACTTTGTCGAAGGCCTTACTGAAATCCAGGTACGCTACATCCACGGCATTCCCTGTATCGACCCAACTCGTAACTCTATCGAAAAAAGAGATCAGATTAGTCTGTCATGACTTGTTGTTGGTAAATCCGTGTTGACTATTAGCAATGACCGCATTTGTTTCTAAGTGTTCGCAGACCACTTCCTTAATGATCTTTTCCAGAATTTTGCCTGGTATCGATGTGAGGCTGACCGGACGGTAATTGTTTGGGTCGTTCTTTTTTCCCTTCTTGAAGATAGGGACCACATTCGCCCTCCTCCAATCTGCTGGGACTTCTCCCGTTCTCCAAGAACTCTCGAAGATAATTGCCAGTGGTTCTGAAATAACTTCCGCTAGTTCCTTCAGTACTCTTGGATATAGCTGGTCTGGCCCTGGGGACTTGAATTCGTTTAGAGAGGCCAAGTGTTCCTGGACAACTTGTTTCCCTATTTGGGGTTGGATTTCCCCCAATCCTTCGTCCATTCCATGTTGCTGAGGTTGAAGATGGCTTTCTTTTTGTGAGAAGACTGAGGTAAAGAAGGCATTAAGTAGTTCTGCCTTTTCCCTGTCCCCTGTCGCCATCACCCCATCTTCTCCTTGCAATGGCTTAAACGAAGCTGTAATGAAACCACTGTTGACAAACCATCCCTGGACCCCACTCAATTGGTCAACTTCCGGCCAGTTTCCAATCTCCCCTTTTTGGGCAAAGTCACGGAACGTGTGGTGGCCTCGCAACTCCCGTTGTTCTTGGAAGACAGTGAGTGTCTAGATCGGGCGCAGTCTGGCTTCAGGCCTGGTCATGGAACTGAATCAGTCTTTGTCTCCTCAGCAGATGATCTCAGCAGGGAACTGGACGGGGGGAGGGTGTCCCCGTTGGTTCTCCTGGACCTCACTTCCGACTTCCATACCATAGACCACGGTCTCCTTCTGGGATGCCTCACGGGAATAGGGCTTGGAGGCAGTTTTCCTTCCTGGAAGGTCGCTCTCAGAAGGTGTTGCTGGGGGACACCTGCTCGGCCCCACGGCCATTCTCTTGTGGGGTCCCGTGGGGTTCAGTCTTGTCCCCATGTTGTTGAACATCTACATGAAGCCGCTGGGAGAGATCATCCGGAGTTCTGGAGTTCAATGTCACCTGTTCACAGATGACGTTCACCTCCGCTCCTCCTTTCCTCCTCCCGCTCAGGAGGCTGCTCAGGTCCTGAACTGGTGATTGGCAGCTCTGACGGTCTGGATGAGGGTGAATGGACTGAAACTGAATCCAGACAAGACGGAGGTCCTCCTGGTCAGTCAGAAGGCCAAAGAGGTTATAGGGTTACAGTCTGTGCTAGATGGGGTTACGCTTCGCCTGAAGACACAGGTCCACAGTTTGGGACTGACTCCACATGAGGGAAGTTGTAGTTCACCCTGCATCAAGACACAGCACTGTGACCCCCACTGACAACGGACCTGGACCACAACTGGCACACAGAACCCTCATGACCAAAGGAAAATACTGGGGAGGTTTGTGGGGGAATTCCCCTTGATTTATAGCCGTTGTAGATACTGGGATTTATAGTTCACCCGCAGCCAAAGGGCACTCTGGACTCCACCACGGATGGCCCTGAGCCTAACTTAGCACACAGAACCCCCATCACCAACAAAAATGCAGGAGGGCTTTGGGGGAAAGTCACCTTGATTTATAGGAATTATAGTTCACCTCCATCCAGACAGCACTGTCAATGCGAACAACAATGGATCTGCACCAAATTTCAAATCCAATCATTTATTTCGGTCATAGACCAGCACAGGAAATAAAGGTCACAGTTACATACAAACTTGGTACATTTAGTACATTTAAAATATAAAGTTACAAAAGCACAATACAGGGGGGGGGATCGGAAAGGGAAACAGGGCAAAAACATACAACACAGAGGTCTATCAAGAGAGATGATTACTGGATACATTGGTCACTTTTGGGACCAGTCATCCCCTGGATGCACAAAACTTCGCAACATTGTCAGTAGTAACTGAATTAGTATCTACAAGTAGCAGGGAAGTACAAAACTGTCCTTAATGGCTGGAACTATCGGGAAATGGCCAAGATCTGTTTTGAACGCCCGTAAACACATTCTGGGATGGGACTTGCAACTTTGAGAGCTCTCTGAGGCGCATAAGAGAATTAAAGCCGGAAGGGGTGCTAATGTGCCAATGGAGAACAAGATGTGCCAATGGAGAACATCCCCAAAGTTTATCAGGATTTTGCAGATGTTTTCAGCGAAAGAGAGAGTCACCAATTACCCGCCCCCCCCATAGGAAAACTGACTGTGCGATTGAAATAGACCCAAACGCCAAATTACCAAAACCAAAACTATGTGTAATGTCAGAGCCAGAGAAAAAGGCACTCAGAGAATTCATTGATAAAAACATCATGTTTTACAACAAATTGGCAGAAAAAAGCAGTTCAGTACACAGTAACGTTATGTAGTAATTGCTGTATTAATGAACTTAGCACCAAAACATCGCAATGTATTGAAAACATTGACTACAAAAACATTGACTACTAAAAGGCAAACTGTGTTGGATAATACAGAACGTTGGATAAGCAGAGGTTGGATCTGCGAGACTCTACTGTATATATAATGCTTCAACTACACAGGAAACTAACTACTGCATGAGATACAAAATTTTCTTTGTGGGTCTGTAGATAGTTTGTAGGTTGTGTTTCTTCATCAGTTTGCCTATGCGGTCAGTGGTTCCCTTGATGTCTGGTAAGAACACCTTTCCTCTGGGTGGATCTTTGTCTTGACTCTCCTGGCTTGCTCTTGGCCTTGCAGCTCCTGCCTGGCGGGGTCCGGGGTGACCGGCCAAGGCCTGGGAGTCCTCGCTCGCCCGCCCGCCCGCCCGCCCTCCGAGAACACGGCCCTCCCTCCCTCCCTCCCTCACGGCGCCGCCTTCTCTCTCGGCCGCCGCCATCTTTCTCCATCTCCGCCCATCAGAGGAGGGTTGGGAGGCACGCAGCCAATGGGGGCCTCCGGTGGGCGGGGCGTCCCGGGCTCAGCCAATGGGAGGGGCGGGGGCGGGCTCCGGGGAAGGAGGAAGACGAAGAGGGGGAAGATGGCGGCGCCTGGCCTGGCCTGAGGCCTGGTCTGTGTCTGTGAGGCGGGAAGGAAGAGGACGGAGAGGCCGAGAGAGAGAGAGAGAGGTCTGTGGGGAGAGGGAGGGAGGGAGGGGGGCTCGCCTGGGGTGCCCGAGGGGGAGGCGGAGGGGCCCGGTTGGCGGCGGGACTGTCGGCAAGGCCCGTCCTCGGCTGGCGGAGGGAGGGAGGACTACAACTCCCAGGATGCCCTCCTCCCCAGACGGGTCTCCACGGGACGCCTCACGGGCCTGAAGGCCTGCTCCAGTGGTTTCTCTTCATCTGTTTATCCCGTTGTGTTTACATTGTCCATCTGCTCTGTTGTTTATGGGATTTTAAGACCCCTGCAGTGTCTTCTGTTGGTCAAGGGGCTTCTCTGGGCCAAGTCTGGTCCCAGTCCATTGTCCATGTGGGTCACAGTTTCTCTGAATGTGGGTGGACTATGACTCCCAGAACCAAGGCCCATTCCCAGTGACCCCTGCAGTGTCTTCTGTTGGTCAAGGGGCTTCTCTGGGCCAAGTCTGGTCCCAGTGCATTCTCAGTGTGGGTCACAGTGTCAGTGAAGGTACTGCAAGTCCCATCATCAGCGACACGTTTGATCCGGATCCATCCTTGGTTGGGTCGACAGTGCTCTCTGGATGAAGGTCAAGGACAAGGGAGGTGGATCCGACATGGGCTTCGAACCCTCGGCCTTTCTTTCTTTCGCTCAGCAGGGATCTCTTGCGTCTGGCTCTTAACCATCTGCACCACAACCCGGTCCCTCCCCCCTCCTCCCCGACCCCCCTCGGGTGTCCTCTGGGCAGTCATGTTATGTTGTAATTACTGTATTTAGGAATTTAGCACCAAAATATCATGATGTATTGAAAACATTGACTACAAAAATGTGTTGGATAATCCAGAACATTGGATAAGCAAGACTCTACTGTACAGTAATTACTACATAGCATTATTTCGTATTGAACTACTTTTTCTGTCAAGTTTGTTGTATAACGTGATGTTTTGGTGCTTCATTTGAAAAATCATAACCTAATTTGATGTTTAATAGGCTTTTCCTTAACCCCTCCTTATTATCCAACATATTTGCTTATGCAACGTTCTGCCGGCCCGTTTAGCTTGGATAAGGGAGACTCTACTGCAGGGGTCCCCAAACTAAGGCCCGGGGGCCGGATGCGCCCCTCCAAGGTCATTTACCCGGCCCCTGCCCTCAGTTTTAGACTTAGGCTCGCCCAAAGTCTGAAATGACTTGAAGGCACACAACAACAACAATCCTACTTAACTTTGCCCAGAAGCAGGCAAACCTCCTATTGAAATCCTGAAAGGTTTTCAGTATGTTGGTTAAAACTGTTTTTATTTTTAAATATTGTATTGTTCTTTCATTTACTAATATTGTGCTATGGTAATAATATAATATATTGTGCATACATATAATCTTGATAATAATGTTATAATGTAATCCAATATAATATTTATTTATTTATTACAGTATTTCTACCCCCGCCCTTCTCACCCAATAGGGGACTCAGGGCGGCTAATAATAATAATAATACAATATAATAATATTGTATAATATAATAATATTAATTATATATTATATATTAAATGTAATATTACTAATAATATTATGGTATATTGGTATAGTACAATATATTCATATATAATGCTAATATTGTACTATGCTAATAATATAATATATAGGAGCCTCCGGTGGCCTAGGGGATAAAAGCCTCGTGACTTGAAGGTTGGGTTGCTGACCTGAAGGCTGCCAGGTTCGAATCCCACCCGGGGAGAGTGTGGATGAGCTCCCTCTTTCAGCTCTAGCTCCATACGGGGACATGAGAGAAGCCTCCCACAAGGATGGTAAAAACATCAAAAACATCCGGGCGTCCCCTGGGCAACGTCCTTGCAGACGGCCAATTCTCTCACTCCAGAAGCAACTCCGGTTGCTCCTGACACAAAAAATAATAATAATATATTGTATGTACATACAACTTGTAAGCCACTCTGAGTCTCCTTTGAGTTGAGAGAGGGTGGGGGTATAAATGTAGCAAATAAATCAATAAATAAATGTTGTTAGGTGGGGTTTGCACTACAAATAAGATATGTTCAGTGTGCATAGGAATTTGTTTTTTTTTTTCTCCAAATGATAATTTGGCCCCTCAACAATCTGAGGGACCATGAACTGGCCCTCCACTTAAAAAGTTTGAGGACCCCTGGTTTAAGGCATCCTGTGATGATTCTGCATGTTTCGTTCAGTGCTATGTCCACCTGCTTCGCATGGGCAGACTTGTTCCAGACAGGACAGGCTCACTCAGCAGTTGAGAAAGACAAGGCCAGGGCTGATGTTCTTATTACTTGTGGGTCTGCACCCCATGCACTGACAGTACTTACTTTTCCACATGATGTTGTTGCGTGCAGCTACTTTGCGCTTGGTGTTCATGCAGTGTTTCCTATATGTTAGTGTTTGATCTGAGGTGTCACCAAGATATTTAGGATGGAAACAGTGTTCGAGTTCTTTCAGTATCCTGTTGGCTTCACGGTTACGTAGGTGGAAAGCTTCAGGTGGTTAGGCTTCAGGTGGTTCTCTTTGTAGTAGCTGGAGGTCATCAGCACCCTTTTGAGTGGTGGTAGTGGCTGATCGTTCGTGAAGATGTTAAATAATGTCGGTGCAAGAATGCTGCCTTGGGGCAAACCATTCTGTTGCCTCCTCCATCTACTTTTCTGGCCCTGAAACTCCGAGCTGGGGCAAGGGAAAGGCCTGTGCAATACAGCTGAGAGGGCAGGGCTGATGGCAAAGCAGATGATAAGTTAAGGCTGGAAGGGCCAATCAGATTAGTACAGTACAAATCCAGGGCAGGGACAATAGTAAAGTGCAGGGGCCGAGAATTAAGTTATGGCTAGAGAGATCCAGTCATTTAGTGAACTGAATCAATCAAAGGCACATTGGAACAAACAAGATTTTAGGTCTTTACAAAAAGTGGGCAGGGTGGGCACTAGTCCCAGGAATGTGGGCTGGGCAGGAGAGGGTTCAAAGGCCTTTCTGCATGAAAACCCCATTTCTTTCCTTTCTTCCTTCCCTCTCAGGCTGCCCTGTTCCCTCCTCTCTCTTCTCCTCCTCCTTCTCCTTCTGGCCGGGATCACAGGGGTGGGGAGGGCCAGAAGCTTCCTTGAGGCAACAAGGCTGCAGTTGAGGGAGGGCAAGCTCATGCTTCACCACTGGCAGATGCGCTGAGGGAGAAGCACCCGGCTCCTCCTCCTTGTCAATCTCAACGTGGCTTTGAATTAGCCAGTTGGGAATGCAGGTCCTTGTTAGCTTGGAAGATTCATTTGGGAAATGTGGCCGGAGTGACCCTTTGAGATGCTGAGGAAGCAGAGTTGGGAGTCCCTGTGGCAGGGGAGATAACGGCACAACCAATAAAGAAATCCTTGTTCCTTTGAGCATTTAGCACAATCCTGGTAATTCACGGAAACCCATGATCCAGAATATGTTACACCCTTGAATGTTGGATGGGATTCTACCTGCCTGCCTTGTGTTCCTTTAACCACGTTTGAGTTTGACCCAATGAAATGGGTGTGGCCCTCCAATATTGGAAAAGGGTTCAGTTCTCTCCTTCTATGATTCCTTCCTTCTCTTATCCTGTCCTTCTGTGTTTCCTCCCTTCCATCTTTCCTTTTCTTCTTTCCTTTTTCGCTTTGTTTGCCTTGAGCCAGAGGTATGCGGCTTCATGTCTAACCTTTGGCTTCTTCTTTCTTGACCAGGACTTGAGAGTTCTCTGGAGCCACCCCTGCCGTGATGGGAAACGAACCAGCTTCTAGTCGATATTAAGGCATTTGGAAACCAAAGTGTAGTAAGGAAACCAGTCCTCTAGGAAAAAGGATTCCTCTCAAGGGTCTGATCTTGCTGAATTCCTACATTCACTTCAGATTATAGAGTAGAACCATAGAGTCGGAAGAGACTGCATGAGGCACCCAGTCCAGGCCTCTGCCGTGCAGGAAAATCCAAAGTACCCCTGACAGATGAGCATCTGGCGTCTGTTTAAAAGATTCCAGAGGAACCTCCACTACATTTTGAGGCAGAGAGTTCCACCGCTGAACAGCTCTAACAGTCAGGAAGTTCTTAATGTTCAGATGGAATCTACTTTCCTGTAATTTGAACCCACTGCTGTGAGTAATCAGAAAGGGAAAAACAAGAATCAAGTGTTCTTATTGGAATTAAATATACATAACACTGCTGACATGGAGGAGAAAGCATATAAATGTATCGATTGTGGAAAGAGCTTTAGTCAGCATGGAAAGCTGAAGACACATCAAAGGATTCACACTGGGGAGAAACCCTATAACTGCCTGGAGTGTGGACAGAGCTTCGCTGATAGTTCAGGACTACGTTCCCATCAAAGGACTCACACTGGGGAGAAACCCTATAACTGCCTGGAGTGTGGACAGAGCTTTGCTCATAGTTCAGGACTACGTTCCCATCAAAGGACTCACACTGGGGAGAAACCCTATAAATGCCTGGAATGTGAACAGACCTTCGCTCAGATTTCAACTTTACATTCACATCAAAGAACTCACACTGGGGAGAAACCCTTTAAATGCCTGGAGTGTGGACAGAGCTGCACTCACAGTTCAGACTTACGTTCACATCAAAGGACTCACACTGGGGAGAAACCCTATAAATGCCTGGAGTGTGGACAGAGCTTCGCTCAAAGTGGAAACCTAAGTTCACATCAAAGGACCCACACAGGGGAGAAACCCTATAAATGCCTGGAGTGTGGACAGAGCTTCGCTCGTAGTTCAGGTCTACGTTCACATCATAGGACTCACACTAGGGAGAAACCCAATAACTGTCTGGAGTGTGGAAAGAGCTTTGCTCATAGTTCAGGGCTACGTTTACATCAAAGGACTCACACTGGGGAGAAGCCCTATGAATGCTTGGAGTGTGGACAGAGCTTCAGTGATTGTTCAACTCTACGTAGACATCAAAGGACTCACACTGGGGAGAAACCCTATAACTGCCTGGAGTGTGGACAGAGCTTTGCTCATAGTTCAGGACTACGTTCCCATCAAAGGACTCACACTGGGGAGAAAACCTATAATTGCCTGGAGTGTGGACAGAGCTTTGCTCATAGTTCAGGATTACGTTCCCATCAAAGGACTCACACTGGGGAGAAACCCTATAAATGCTTGGAGTGTGGACAGAGCTTCGCTCGTAGGGGAAATCTAGTTTCACATCAAAGGACTCACACAGGGGAGAAACCCTATAACTGCTTGGAGTGTGGACAGAGCTTTACACAGAAGGGAAACTTACGTTCCCATCAAAGGACTCACACTGGGGAGAAACCCTATGAATGCCTGGAGTGTGGACAGAGCTTCGCTCAGATTGCAACTTTACATTCACATCAAAGAACTCACACTGGGGAGAAAACCTATAAATGCCTGGAATGTGAACAGACCTTCGCTCAGATTGCAACTTTACATTCACATCAAAGAACTCACACTGGGGAGAAACCCTTTAGATGCCTGGAGTGTGGACTGAGCTTCACTCACAATTCAGAGTTACGTTCACATCAAAGGACTCACACTGGGGAGAAACCCTATAAATGCCTGGAGTGTGGACAGAGCTTCGCTCAAAGTGGAAACCTAAGTTCACATCAAAGGACCCACAGTGGGGAGAAACCCTATAAATGTCTGGAGTGTGGACAGAGCTTCGCTCGTAGTTCAGGTCTACGTTCACATCATAGGACTCACATGGGGTGAAACCGTAGAAATGCATGGTGTGTGGACAGAGCTTTTCACGGAATAACATTATACATAGACATCATAGAGTTCACCCTGGAGAGAATGTTGTTAATTGACACCAGAGTGTCAAAAGCAAGACTTGCAAATTTTGGAAATGCAAGCTCAGAGTTGTGACATTTCATCACATGTGATGTTTTGTAGAAAGATCGAACTAAAATGCCTTCCATTCTGGAAGTAATTAAGATTATAGGAAACTATAGTTTTATATGTTGAGAATGTTGGATGATCAATTTCGAATGAAAACATGGATAGTTACTGTGAGATACTAAAATATGAATTGACTATACAGTGGACTTATTGCGGACTCCCTGTTTCGCAGGAAATTTATTTATTTATTTAGCCCTCTGCTGCTGCTTCTCCTCCTCAGGGCTGCCTCCTTGCTTTGGCCCTGCCATGCGGCTCTGGCTGCCTCTGCCAGGGAAGAAGGAACGTCGCTCTGGGAAGGAGGGAGGGAGGGCACATGGCTGAGGGACGAGCCAGGCTTGGAGGGTGCCCCGCTGCTTGTTCCTAGCGATCCTCTTCCTCTTCTCCCTCGGCAGCCTGACTCTCGAAGGAGAGGAGGAGGAAGAGGACAAGTCCCCTCCTCTTCCGAGTCCTCCACGTCTCGCGGCACGGCCGTCTGGAGCGGTGGCAGGAGAGGAGTGTGGCCGCCTCTTCCAGGCCCTTCCGCCACCACTGCCGCCCACCCTCCTTCGCTCCCTCACAGAGCGTCGTTCTTTCCCTGGCAGAGGCAACCAGAGCCACAAGGGGGCAGCCCTGAGGAGGAGGAGAAGCAGCAGCAATGGGGTAAATAAAATAATGTACTGTATAAATATTAAAATTAAAATATTGTTCCTACTTTGCGGATCGTAATCCCCGCGGTAAGTGAGGAAACACCACACAGGGATGGAAGGAATGTTTTATTCCAAAGCAAAAAAGAATGGCTTATGAAGACCTGCAAATTAGCCAAAACAAGATGGGCAGATGTCAGTTGTAATATTTATTCATTGGAAGAGTGTTAATCGGAAATAGAAGTGTGGTTATATTATATTATCTAAAGGGAGTAGAATAATGAGAGATAAAAATTAACAGATAGAATGTGGCTTTTAGGCATGTATCCCTGTCTGTCTGTTAGTTCAGTTGTGTGTCTATGTAGGTAATTGTTTGTTAATGTGCGTGTTTCTGATTTAGTTTGTATCTCATGTAGTTAGTAGTTAGTTTAATGTAGTTGAAACATTATATATAATTTCTGCCTTTTTGTATTCTTGCTTTTAATCTCTTTTTTATTTTTTATTTGCAAAAAAAGAAGGGGATTTATAAGGGTCAAAACGGCTGAAACTGGAGGGGTTGGTAGACCTGGTTTTAGCCCAAAATGGGGTTTAATGTTTAATTTAGGGCGCCTTTGAACATCATTCCCTTCCTCTGTGTTGGTGGCATGGGTTTGGATTCAATTGTCTTGATTCAGACATTATTATTCCTATTATGCTTTATACAACATGTATTCACTGCTTTGATCACCATTGATTCTTTTTCACTGCCTTGTCTATCCCGCAAACCCCTCCAGTGTGTTCTGTTGGTCATCAGGGTTGTGTGTGCTAAGTTTGGTCCACATCCGTCATTGGTGGGCTTCCGAATGCTCTCTGGATGCAGGGTGAACTACAACTCCCACGTTCTGTGTTCCAAGTTTGGTCGTCAGCTTGTTTTGTTCTGAACCCAAAGGATTGCTATTCTTTTGATGCCGAGTGTTCAGGGAAGAGTGAGGTCTGTTAGATGAATGAGGCTTTCAGAGACCACGTCTGGTCGCTTTGCTGGGAAATCGTACAAACATGTTCACACAAATGGGAAGGTTAGAAGATTTGGTTCATGCAGATTTTAAGTTAATAACCTTTAAAAATAGAAGATAAAATTTGGAAAGCACAGGATGGTGGAGCATCTGAGTTGGTTGAGCCTCAGTAACGGTGGAAGCCCAGTGATTTTATTTGATCTATCATGTCAGAAACTAATTGAGAGTACAGTTATAATGTATTTTAATAACACAAAGTTTTTGTTTTTTCGTGTCAGGAGCAACCTGAGTTGCTTCTGGAGTGAGAGAATTGGCTGTCTGCAACGACGTTGCCCAGGGGACGTTGCCCGGATGTTTTGACGTTTCACCATCCTTGTGGGAGGCTTCTCTCATTTCCCCGCATGGAGCTGGAGCTGATAGAGGGAGCTCATCCGCACTCTCCCCAGAAGCGACTCAAGCTGCTCCTGACACGGAAAATAAAATAACACAAAGTTAAAACTTGGCATGATACTAGATTTCCTTTGACTAGAAGGTGGCCGCTTGGAGTGCCTCTGGTGTCGCTGTGAGAAGGTCCCCTGTAACGGAAAGCCCTATTTTATTGGGGATTTTTGTCTATGTTATGTAATGTTGATTCAGTGGTCAAGGTGGGCAGGAGTTGGCTACTGCTGATTGGCTATGTGTCACCATGGTAACGTAGAAATGCAACTATTTCGAAGCTAGCACGAAAGGGGCGGAGCTAGCTGGATGAAAAAGGAGGGAATGTTTTAAAAAGAGTGAGTTAGTGAAGTTCTCTAGCCAGTGAGCTAGAAAGAAGATGTCTGAAGTCAGTTAGGTTTAAGTTTCCAGTGAGATAGAGCTGAGGAAAAGGAATACTGTTGAGACAAAGTTCCAGTCAAGTGGTTGATGTTACAGAATGAAAGATATTATCTATATGATGTACAAATGAAACGGAAGAAGTAAACCTTTGCAACCAGTTACGCTTTTTGGACTAAAGAAACCATAAATAAATAATTCTTTGTTTGTAATAAAGACAGTGTTCCTGAGTGGTGAATTGCTCTACTTAGAGTCAGCGGAAGATTTGTCTCTCATCCTTCCCCTCCGTGTCACATCCTCTCATACACGCACAGCACAGACTCAAGGGTTTCTAGCTGGCAGTGGCTGGGATCCTGAAAGAAGGATGGCCCCCTGCCATGGTGGGATTTGAGAGATCCCATCTTGAAAAGGCGTGGGATATTAAGAGGAAGATTCCCTTGGCCTAAATGGAAAGAGCTGTGGGCAGGGTGTCCCACATTTAATGGTGGCAGTGGTTGGGATCTTGAAAGAGAGATTTCCCCCTGCCTGTTTGAGAAGCCACTCTTGTGCCTTTTTTGGAAGTGAGCCTTGCACCCCCCAATGTGCTTGTGGCTGCATTGTAGTAAGGGGTCTGTGGTTGGCTCTTCTCCACACTCGCATGTCGCGGACT
Source organism: Anolis carolinensis (assembly GCF_035594765.1). Lineage (NCBI taxonomy): Eukaryota > Metazoa > Chordata > Lepidosauria > Squamata > Anolidae > Anolis > Anolis carolinensis. The sequence continues at coordinate 4,268,041 of NW_026943827.1, read as the reverse complement.
CCACTTCCTAGCCCCATTTCTTAAGATCAGCTCTGGATCTCGTGGTGCCAGAACGCAATCTGTTCAGCGTCTTCTACGTGCCCAGGAGGGAGTCCCTCATCTGGTATCAGCCATGGACTGAGGTTATGGGTTCTGCCCTGCCACTTTTGGACTCTCGCTTGCTGAGGTGTTCCTGTGAGAATCTCTGTAGATTTTAGAAAGCTCTTTCTTGATTTAAGGTGTTGGCGTACTGACTGATATCCAAACAGAGGATGGGCCAGAGATGTCACTGCCTCGGTCCTTTCATTGCTGGCTGCTACTTCCCGACGGATGTCAGGTGGTGCAGTACCAGCTAAACAGTATAACTTCTCCAGTGGTGTTGGGGTAGATATCCTGTGATAATGCGGCATGTCTCACCAAGGGCCACATCCCCTGTTTTAGTATGGTGAGATGTGTTCCACACTGGGCACGCGTATTCAGGAGCAGAGTAGCAGAGTGCAAGGGCCGAGGTCTTCACTGTGTCTCGTTGTGATCCCCAGGTTGTGTCAGTCAGCTTTCATATGATATTCTTTCCAGCACCACTTTTTGCTTGATATTCAAGCAGTGCTTCTTGTAAGTCAGGGCACAGTCTAGAGCAGGGGTCCCCAAACTAAGGCCCAGGGGCCGGATGCAGCCCTCCAAGATCATTTATGATATAAATGATAATTTATAATTTATAATATATATTCAGTTTTATAATGTAATATTTTTATATCATTTTAAATAATATAATATATTGTATATACATATAATATTGATAATAATATTATAATGTTATACAATATAATATTAATAATACCATATAATAATATTAATTATATGATATATATTACATATAATATTACAGTATAGTGGTATAGTTCAATATAGTAATATATAATGCTAATATTGTTCTATGCCAGGGGTCCCCAAACTAAGGCCCAGGGGCCGGATGCGGCCCTCCAAGGTCATTTACCTGGCCCCCGCCCTCATTTATAATATAATATTTTTATAACAGTTTTAATAATATAATATATTGTATATACATATGATATTGATAATAATATTATCATTTTATACAATACTAATAATTATCTATATATATAAAAGAGTGATGGCATCACGGCGACCCACAAAACAACAAAACTACAGGCCCCCCAACCTCGAAATTTGACAACACGACCCATCATCCACGCCTCTAGGTTGATACAACAAAAAGAAAAGAAAAATAAAGTCCTAATTAGAGAGAGAGGAATAATTGCTTTTATCCAATTGCTGCCAGTTAGAAGGCTAAGCTCCTCCAACTTGGTCTCCTAGCAACCCAATAAAAATAATAAAAAACACTAAAAATTAATACAATAAAATACTATAATAACAGAAAATAACTAAAAATAATACAAGAAAATAATAAAATATAATAAATAAAAATATAACTTACAATAAAATTAATAAAAAATGCAAATAACGTCAAATAAAAATTACACAACAATTTTTAACCAATACCACCACCACTTTGCCACAGCAACACGTGGCCGGGCACAGCTAGTACCATATAATAATATTAATTATATGTTATATATTACATATAATATTACAGTATAGTGGTATAGTTCAGTATAGTAATACAGTAGAGTCTCACTTATCCAAGCTAAACGGGCTGGCAGAAGCTTGGATAAGCGAATATCTTGGATTATAAGGACGGATTGAGGAAAAGCCTATTAAACATCCAATTGGGTTATGATTTTGCAAATTAAGCACCAAAACATCATGTTATACAACAAATTTGACAGAAAAAGTAGTTCAATACGCAGTAATGTTATGTAGTAATTACTGTATTTATGAATTTGGCACCAAAATATCATGATATATTGAAAACATTGACTACAAAAATGGCTTGGATTATCCAGAGGCTTGGATAAGTGAGACTCTACTGTATATAATGCTAATATTGTGCTATGCTAATAATATAATATATTGTATGTACATACAGCAGCTCTGAGTTCCCTTCGAAATGAGAAGGGTGGGAAATAAATGTAGTAAATAAATGTAGTAAATGAATAAATAAATACTTTTAGACTTCTGCTCGCCCAAAGTCTGACATGACTTGAAGACACACAACAACAACAACAATCCTAATTAACCTGACTATCTCATTGGCCAGAAGCAGGCCCACACTTCCTATTGAAATCCTGATAGGTTTATGTTGGTTAAAATTATTTTCATTTTTAAATATTGTATTGGTCTTTCATTGTTATTGTTGTTGTTTTGCATTACAAATAAGTTATGTGCAGTGTGCATAGGAATTTGTTTGGTTTTTTTTTTTCAAATGATAATTCGGCCCCTCAACAGTCTGAAGGATTGTGGACTGGCCCTCTGCTTAAAAAGTTTGAGGAGCCCTGTTCTATGCTAATAATATAATATATTGTATGTACATACAGCTGCTCTGAGTCCCCTTCGGGGTGAGAAGGGCAGGATATAAATGTAATAAATAAATGTAGTAAATGAATAAATACATAATTTTAGACTTAGGCTTCCCAAAGTCTGAAATGACTTGAAGGCACACAACAACAATCCTAATTAACTTGACTATCTCATTGGCCAGAAGCAGGCCCACACTTCCCATTGAAATCCTGATAGGTTTATGTTGGTTACAATTGTTTTCATGTTTAGATACGTTGTTTTGCACTACAAATAAGACGTGCAGTGTGCATAGGAATTTGTTCGTTTTTTTTTCCTCCAAATGATAATTCGGCCCCCTCCAGTCTGAAGGATTGTGGACCGGCCCTCTGCTTTAAAAGTTTGAGGACCCCTGGTCTAGAGTGACTCCCATGTATGTTGATGTGCTTCGATGCTCCAGTGGGAATTGGTGGAGACTCAGACATGGTGTAGGTCCAGTGATGGTGGAGACCCATCAATGGTGGAGGCCTTTAAACAGAGCAAGCCAGGCGGCTTACAAATGATATGTACATACAGTACAATATATTATTAGCATAGCACAATATCAGCATTATCTATTCTTATGTTGTACTATACTGCAATATTATTAGAAATATTACACGTAACGTGCGCGCCTTCCAAAGCTTGGCTGGCTTATAATGGTATTTTAATTATTATTTAATTAATTATTAAGGAGTGCTCAACTCAATGGAACCCAAATGAATACAACTCAAATCTTGGACAACTCAACGGAACCCAACTCAAGTGAACCCAACTTGACTCAAATGAACCCAACTCAGCTCATCAGAATCTGATGCCATGATCCCCATCTCATGCCATCTCCGGACACAGAGCACTGACGGAGAGCACATGGCCATGGGCCAAAAGGGAGGACAGGACACATGAACCAGCCATAAAACCCAACTGCCCTGAGGTGGGGGGAAAGGGACTCTAGAGTGATTGATGATACGGTAAAGGTCAAGGTTTCCCCTGACGTTAAGTCCAGTCGTGTCCGACTCTGGGGGTTGGTGCTCATCTCCATTTCTAAGCTGAAGAGCCGGCATTGTCTGTAGATACCTCCAAGGTCATATGGCTGGCATGACTGCATGGAACACCACTACTTTCCCACTGGAGCGGTACCTATTGATCTACTCACATTTGCATGTTTTCGAACTGCTAGGTTGGCAGAAGCTGGAGCTAACAGCGGGCACTCACTCCGCTCCCCGGATTTGAACCTGGGACCTTTCGGTCTGCAAGTTCAGCCGCTCAGCGCTTTAACACACTGAGCCACCGGAGGCTCCCGATGATACTGTAGCTAGGCCTATATACACGGGCAGTGGAGCAGACTCTTGTATTCTGAACATTAAAGCCGTATGGGATCTTCAGCCCTTGTGTGCCTGGGCTCTCTTTCAAAGAAGACTAACCCACACCAACACAGTTGGAGCTGACAAGCCTTACAATTTGCTCTAAATCCCTTACTCTCTGTAGCTTCTGCCTGCACCAGCCTGGAGGAAGGAGAGAGAGAGGACCAACTCGCAGGCATTTTGGGGGAAGAAGCAGGCTCCGAAGGAGGAGAGGGGGCAGGATCTCACACTCCCTTGAATGCAGCTCCCCCCCCCCCCGATCCAAGTGGGTCACACCAGCCCCGGGGGGCAAGAGGCTAGCTCCGGCCTTCCAGCGGCCACTCCGTCTCCTCAGGCCATCTCCCCCGGCCTTTCTGCGGCAGCCCCTTCCTCCCATCCCGTTGGAGCTGACAAGCCTCACTCTTCACCGCCCAAGTCCGTCCCATGTCACGCTTTGCGTGAACTCCGTTTTCTTTTGAGGCCCGTTTCTTCTTTCTTCACAAGCACCCACACAAACACACTCCCGTTTCTTACACACACGCCCTGGATACATCAATACTACTTTATTGTATCACATGTCTGATTCAGTGTCAATTCTATGTATATAATCAGTTTAATATAGTTATATGTAGTGGAAAAGCGAACCGCTCACACAGATTTAAATACCGGGAACTTTGTCAAAGCGCTATGGATCCAATCTGAGCCCAACAGAGTTTAAAACAAGTACCTTTATTCTACTGCAGTTTAGACGGATGGACAAATCAAAGGTGACCGCTGTGAAGAACATTTGAAATGAAGCTCAATATATCCTCATGTTCCTCATTTCTTTGGAGCAGTACAGAGTGTTGCAAGCGTGCTTGCTTTATCATAAACACCTTTTGTAGAATAAACATGTTGTTCACTTATGTTCCAGTAAGTAGCTTAACCACATTAACCACATCGACCGACCACAAGATGTTCCAGAAACATAGTGGCGACATACGGACACTTGCCTCTCCTCTGGAAGAAGGCAGGTTGCATCTTTAATAGAATAAGTTGAAGCAGACACCTTAATAATGCATAATTAAAAGCAATCAGAAATAGAATAGAAATAGAATAGAAATGCAGACACTTTGGCCCATCAACCCTCTCAATAGAGTCAACATACATCACAGTTCACAATTGCGTTTCTAAGTATTGCAATTCGTTTTCAAATACAGAAAATCGATCAGTCACTCCTTGTAGCCCTCACCTTACTATTGGGTGCATCAATAGATGTAAACATGCTGCTGCCACTTTGGGTGAATATCCGTTGATTTCATCACACCAGTGACGTTCTGTCGGGCTGCTTCCTTCTGCGGCCACGCTCTGACGTTCTCCATCAACCTCTTGGATCCTAACAAAACCTTTCTTACTTCTTTCCTCATAACTCTCCAAATGTTTCTTCACCTGCTGATTCGTTTTTACTAGTATATTTAATTTTTCCCAATTAATTCCTTATCTTATATTTATGGATAACTTTTTAAACTTCAAGTCTATTTCACTGTCTCCATTCTCCACCACGTACACCAAATTCCCAGTTTCATCATCTTGAACAAAGGTTATGTTACATTTACATTTCAACCGAATGTTTGTTTATCGGTGTAAAGATGTCATGATCATTGTGTTTTATTCATGATTGCTATGTTTAGGTTGACTGTTTAAGGTTATATATTTCAGCTATTCTTATACAGAAGCTGGGAGCCTCTAAGGCATGGCCAGGAAAAGGGGCGTGGCTTCACCTTGCTGGTGGAAGCCTTAGAATTCAAAATTTAGCAGTTGGAATTCGGCAGTTGGAGTTTGTCGGTTGAGCAGAGCAGTTGGTTCTATTCAGTGGGAAAGGAGTGTGATCGAAATAAAGAGATTGTGGGAGGAAGTTGAGCAGCTAGAGAGTTTTAGCGGAGAAGGGCTAAAATTAAAGTTGCTGAGCCTTTAGTAGGAATAACTAAAGAGCTGAGGTTACATCCCTAAGTCATAGAAGGACTAGGGTTAACCAGTTAAACTCCCCAGTCCAAGTTTGATCGGGTACAGATCAATTAAGTTCAAGAAGGACAGTATTCCTAACTGAAAGAAACAAGTCTTATAAAGCTAATACCATACTAAGCTCAGTGAAACGATTGAAAAGTCTTGCAACACTTACTGTACAGAAGTAACATCGTTCAACTTAAGTTATAACATTCTTGCAACCATCAAGCTTTGTACTATAAATAAACAAGTTACTGTTTCTTCAAATGTTGCTTATTATTTGAGCAAAGCATCTTTCAAAGGTGGTGGCAGCGACAACATAGAAAAGTGAAATACATAGAGGTAGAAGGTGAACCCTTCGCATTTTGGTGGCAGCGGTGGGATCCAAAAAGGTTCCATCCCTGTCATCACATCAAGTCTTCACAATCGGGTTCTATTATATTTCCATCAGACCATAACATTAGCTGAACAGTAGTAACACCAAGACATCCCATTCCTGTATCTTGTGTGAATGTATCACATCTTCCATGTTTATAGCACACGTGGTCCTATCTGTGTGAGGTGTGGTGAGCACACATAATCTGCTTCCCGCGCTTCCCACTGTTTTATTTCCATTGTGGTGTTTCCTTTATAAATCTTTGTATCTGAGCACAATATCTTACTTGACATTAAAGAAGGCATACAGAATATCCCATGGACTACTACAAGGGTTGTTGTTGTGTCACAAACCATTATCTAAATTGTGTCATGTTTTCTACTCACTGATCTCACAGACCTCACTCTTCCCTGAACACTCGGCATCCAAAGAACAGGAAACCTTTGGGTTCAGAACAAAACAAGTTGACAGTTTCAGCAGTTTTGTCCCTTATAAATCCCCCTCCTCTTTGTGGCAAAAAAATAAAAAGAGAGAGATTAAAAGCAACAATACAAAAAGGCAGAAATAATTTATAATGCTTCAACTACACATGAAACTAACTACTACATGAGATACAAAACTAAATCAGAAACAAACAGACCTGCGAAACAGTTACCTTCATACACAACTGAACTAACAGACAGGGATACATGCCTAAAGGCCTCATTCTATCTGTTAATTTTTATCTCTCATTATTCTACTCCCTTTAGATAATATAATTACTTCCAGAATGGAACGTACAGATTTCCCTCACTACTTCGCTCTTTGAGGATTCACAGTTTTGCGGTTTTTCAATAAACTCTAAAAGATTACTATAAATAATAAAAAATTACAATGTACAGCCTAAGGAGGGGAGGAAGGAGATGCCGAAGGGAGAGAAAAGGAGCCCAAGCGGCAACAAGAGGAGAAGGAGGCGATTGATCAACACATGATTTCTTGATAAAGACTTAAAATAGTGTATAACTACTAAAATAATGTAGAAATATATAGCATCCCTACTTTGCGGATTTTCACTTATTGCGGGTGGTTCTGGAACCCAAACCCCGGGATAAGTGAGGGAACACTGTATTTTAGTTCAATCTTTCTACAATACACCACATGTGATGAAATGTCCCAACTTTGAGCCTGCATTTCCAAAATTTGCAAGAGTTGCTTTTCTACGTGTTAGAATGACACTCTGGTGTCAATTAACACCATTCTCTCCAGGGTGAATTCTATGATGTCTATGTATAATCTTATTCTGTGAAAAACTCTGTCCTCACTCCATGCATTTCTATGGTTTTCCCCCTGTGTGAGTTCTTTGATGTAAACGTAGACCTGAACTATGCATGAAGCTCTTTCCACACTCCCGGCATGTATAGTGTTTCTCCTCAGTGTGAATCCTTTGATGTTTACGTAAATATCCACTATGACTGAAGGTATGTCCACACTCCAGGCATTTATAGGGTTTCTCCCCAGTGTGAGTTCTTTGATGTGAATGTAGTCCTGAACTACGAGCAAAGCTCTGTCCACACTCCTTGCAGTTATAGGGTTTCTCCCCAGTGTGAGTCTTTTGATGTGAATGTAGACCTGAACTCTGAGCAAAGCTCTGTCCACACTCCCGGCATGTATAGGGTTTCTCCCCAGTGTGAGTATTTTGATGTTGACGTAGAACTGAACTATGAGTGAAGCTCTGTCCACACTCAAGGCAATTATAGGGTTTCTCCCCAGTGTGAGTCCTTTGATGTGTATGTAAATTTCCCTTCTGAGTGAAGCTCTGTCCACACTCCAGGCATTTAAAGGGTTTCTCCCCACTGTGAGTCCTTTGATGTATTTGTAAGTGTCCATTCTGAGTGAAGCTCTGTCCACACTCCAGGCATATATAGGGTTTCTCCCCAGTGTGAGTCCTTTGATGTGCATGGAGGGTTGAATTATGAGCAAAGCCTTTTCCACACTCCAGGCAGTTATAGGGTTTCTCCCCAGTGTGAGTCCTTTGATGTCTTTGTAAGTGTCCCTTCTGAGTGAAGCTCTGTCCACACTCCAGGCATTTATAGGGTTTTTCCCCAGTGTGAGTCCTTTGATGTATATGTAAGTGTCCCTTCTGAGTGAAGCCCTGTCCACACTCCAGGCAGTTATAGGGTTTCTCCCCAGTGTGAGTCCTTTGATGTCTTTGTAAGTTTTCCTTCTGAGTGTAGGTCTGTCCACACTCCAGGCATGTATAGGGTTTCTCCCCAGTGTGAGTACTTTGATGTGAACGTAGTCCTGAACTACGAGCAAAGCTCTGTCCACACTCCAGGCAGTTATAGGGTTTCTCCCCAGTGTGAGTCCTTTGATGGTTACGTAGTCCTGAACTATGAGCAAAGCTCTGTACACACTCCAGGCATTTATAGGGTTTCTCCCCAGTGTGGGTCCTTTGATGTGAATGTAGACCTGAACTACGAGCAAAGCTCTGTCCACACTCCTGGCAGTTATAGGGTTTCTCCCCAGTGTGGGTCCTTTGATGTGAACGTAGTCCTGAACTACGAGCAAAGCTCTGTCCACACTCCAGGCAGTTATAGGGTTTCTCCCCAGTGTGAGTCCTTTGATGTAAATGTAGACCTGAACTATGAGTGAAGCCCTGTCCACACTCCAGGCAGTTATAGGGTTTCTCCCCAGTGTGAGTCCTTATATGTGTCTTCAGGTTTCCATGCTGACTAAAGCTCTTTCTACATTCAATACATTTATATGCTTTCTCCTCCATGTCAACAGTGTTATGTACATTTAATTGCAATGTGGACACTTGACTCTTGTTCTTCCGTTTCTGATTACTCACAACATTGGGTTCAAATTACAGGAAAGTAGATTCCTCCTGAACATTAAGAACTTCCTGACTGTAAGAGTTGTTCAGCAGTGGAACTCTCTGCCTCAAAAAGTAGTGGAGGTTCCTTTGGAATCCTTTAAACAGAGACCACATGCTCATCTGTCCAGGGTACTTTGCGCTTTTCCTGCACGGCAGAGGCCTGGACTGGGTGCCTCACGCAGTCTCTTCCGACTCTATGGTTCTATTCTAGAATCCAAAGTGAATGTAGGAATTCAGCAAGATCAGCCCCTTGAGAGGAATCCTTTTTCCTAGAGGATTGGTTTCCTTACTGCACTTTGGTTTCCAAATGCCTTAATATCGACTAGAAGCTGGTTCGTTTCCCATCACGGCAGGGGTGGCTCCAGAGAACTCTCACGTCCTGGTCAAGAAAGAAGACGCAAAAGGTTAGACATGAAGCCGCATACCTCTGGCTCAAGGCAAACAAAGCGAAAAAGGAAAGAAGAAAGGAAAGATGGAAGGGAGGAAACACAGAAGGACAGGATAAGAGAAGGAAGGAATCACGGAAGGAACTGAACCCTTTCCCCATATTAGAGGGCCACTGGGTCAGACCCAAACATGGTTCCCTCGGTAGAGCCCATGATGAGATGCAAAGACAGGCACAGCTCCAGCCACAAAGTCTCCTTCCTGCCAACTCCTCTTTTTCCTCCATCCAGTGGAAGATTTTCAGCAACAGAAGAAGAACTAGCTAGGCTCAAGGAAATCCTAAGAAAACTCGAGGCCATGGAGAGAAAAGGTCTTCCCTGGATGCCTTTGGGAAGAAGACTTCAGGGGGCCTCCAGATGGCCTGAAATGTTATCCCTTGATTCTATACGGCTGAAAACAAAAACGACTGGGAGAAGAACTGGCCTCAGAGGGAACTTCCCAAAGAAATAGCCTGGTGTTCTATCTCCCCAAACTCTCAAATGGTTAAGACAGATATAGAAGGAAGGTTTGTAATACTAACGATAGAACTGCAAACAAATACCGTATATTCAAGCATAAGCTGGCCTTTTCAGCATGTTTTTAATGTTGAAAAAGCCCCTGTTCTGCCTCCATGCTTAATTAAATGAACTGGAAGGACTCATAGCACGAAGGACAGATTGGAGACTGTAGTTGTGAAACAAAATATTTTATTAATAGACAAAATTGATCTCTTTTCCTCTTGATGCCACTATGAAGTCTCTTGTGAGGAAAGAAATCTTTGAGTCTATGCAGTTCTGGATAGATATTGCCACAGAGTATAAAGTCTTGTTATGACTGGATTCTTTGTATCTTTGAGATGACTTCAATGCAGTGTTGTTGACATGGCTTTCTCTATTGCTGTAGTCTATGGCTTTTTAATCTAATTTGAATACAGTTCCAACGTGACGTGAATTTCTGTGATCCTTTTACTTCCTACACTTCCTTCCAGTGCCTCACCAACTGACAAATTCTAACTGACAAAAATAACTGCCATTTCAGGCTGGCAGGAGCCAAGGCTAAGCTCCGCCCCTTTGGAACCTTAAAGAGACAGGGCAGCAGGTAATGTTTTGCCTGCTCGTGGCATGACACTCCCCACCTAAAACTTATTAATAAGTTTTACTCCCTTATTAATAACAAATAACTAACACAAAATATCAACTAATCTAAAACAAACTATAACTGTTCTAACTTGTAGATTCATCATCCCTTTGACTTCCTCTAGTGTTTCATCCTTCAGCTTTCCTACAGTCTCTGCAGATTGATCTGGATGAAATGGCGGGATGAAGTATGTGGTTGGCCTTTCAAAGTCCAACACTTCGATGACCTTGCGATCCTCCTTCATGTGAACTAAATCCTCTTCGGTCAAAGCTTACCTTTAATTCTGGAACATGGAAGGCAAACCTGTCCTCTGCGACGCTGCAACACCCGTTCAGGCCTCCCTGGACTGATACAAACTCTTGTCTCAACTCCAACACCTTTGCTCTCTGCTGGGCACTCTTTCGAAAGCTCCGCTCATCCTGGCACTGCTGCTTCACTCCATTTAGCTGTTGCTGCAGTTTGGTTACAACTGCTGCTATCTTCTTTAGCTTCTCCTCAGAATATGAAGGCTTTATTTGAAGATCAGCAACCTGCTGTTCTTTGACCAATAGCCTTTTACTAGATAATTGTTTCTGCTCTTTTAGCTGACCATGAGCTTCTTCAAGTTGATACTTTGTCTCCGAAGGTTTTTGAAGTTCTTGCTCATATACAGCAACTTCTCGGGGTTCTTTGGCAAGTTCAGCTCTTAATCGATTGGTGGTAGCCTGTGAGGTCATATATTCTGCTTGCAAATGATTACACATATCTGAGACATCAGAGTGGAAGTTTGTATGACTCACTATCATTTGTGATAATGCAGGATCACTTCCAGTGTTCTTGTGGCCATCTATATTATGCTCACTGTCCTTTTGAAGTTGTACTTGGCTATAATTTAGACAATTAATACTCTCTTTGTGATCAGCCATCCATTCTTCTTTGGTAACCTTTGCTGGTAGGGCGAAAATGTCGACACCAACATTGGTGGGTGGTTGCACTATTGGAGATATCATTGCAGCATCTATAGCTTGCTGTACAGACACTTGAGCTTCCGGGTGGTCAAAAGGTATATCTGATTTTGCCCTCTGAGTTGAGGAATTGGTTTGAAGTGCAGTCTGCGATGTGGACATATCTTCAATTTCATCTTCTTTTATGACAGACTTTGAAGCACTAGGCTGCTCTGAACTTCTATTATCAGTATGATTGTTTTCTTCATATTCGATAATATATGACTTGCCTGCTGGTTCTGGGGCGCTAACACTGTTTGCATGTGAGAGGAAACATACAAGAAGTTCCTTCTGTTGATTATTTTCTTTGGACAAAACTATTAGGTTGTCATGATCTGTAGTCCTAACTACTGAAGATTCTAAACTCTCGGTGTTTTGGAAACGTATTTGGATGTGATTCAAACAATCTAACATCTGTGTAGGACGTCCATTTGGCATGAAGCCTGTGCAAAAGGTTTGAGCATGAGAAGGCAACCTTTTGCGGTTTAAACATACTGGACCTAGGATAGTCCAGCCTATCTCTAGTTCTTGAGCTATTGGTGCTCCTGGTCGACCTTTTATTTGCTTTTTAACTGAAAACAAGTCTGGACAGTCTATACCAATAAGCAAAAGAATCTTTGCGCCAGGGTCGAATCTTGGTAACTTATGTGCCATGGATCTTAGGTGTGCATGACGCATAGCTATTTCTCTTGTAGGGATTTGTCTTTCATCTTTAGGTATATTTTGGCATTCTATGAACGTTGGTAACCTAAATTGTTTCATGCCATCAATAGTCCGGAGGATGAATCCAGATGCTACTCTCCCCACCATGACCTGATCTCCACCACAAGTAGTCATAACGTATTCTACCTCTTTTGATTGAATTTGAAAGATGTTAAAGAATTCAGGTGTTGCTAGGGAGGTGTCACTTTGAGAATCTAAGGCAACGTACATGCGTTTAACTTGATCTGGAGAGTTTTCAGGGTAGACATCTACCAAGCAAATAGGATGACATGTTCGTTCTTTTCCTGCTTCTCCACACAAAGCTGTGCAAGTTGATGTTGCTATCTTAATCTCCTTAGGTTGTGGTGTTTCCACAAGAATACATTCTGACTTTTCAGAGTTCTTTCCTTTCTGATGAGGTGTTGTTTCGCGGTGTAGTGCAGAGCAATGTTTTTCACTAAAGCATTCTTGACATTTCACTTTTCTCCTGCACTCCTTGGCTATGTGGTTTCTGAAAGTACCACATTTAAAACAAAGTCTTTGATCTCTGGCAAAGGTTAAACGCTCTTCATAAGGTTTGCTCCTGAATTCTTTGCAGTTATTCAGATCATGTGCTATTTGGTGTACTGGACATATTACTCCTGCTGATGTCTTTGTGTGATGTTCAACTGATTTGACCTTGGTTTCAGTTTTTCTAACTGTGACTTGTGGTTTGCTTTTGGTTTCTATGAAATGTTTCTTATCCTTTTTATTACTTTGATATAAAAGAGGAAACCCCGTTTGCAAATCATTCTTCTCTCTAGCTGATCTTAAGAGAAACTTCACTAAATGTGTAAATGGTGGGTATTTCCGTTGATGAGTTTCTTTATAAGAGAAAACTTCCCGGCCCCATACCTCCTTCAGTGAGAAAGGCAGTTTATCAATAATCTCTTGTTGTGTTAAATATTGATCTAAACATGCAAGCCCTGGTAAATCTGGATTTCCCTTAGCTGCCTCCAATTCTTCAAGCAAATCTGCATAATCCCATAATTTCTCATATTCCCCTTTTGTAAATGCAGGAAACGATTTAAGCTTTTGCAGAAGCAACGTTTCTATCTGTGCAGATGATCCATAACGTTCATTGAGACGGTCCCACACTCGATTTAAGGCTGCATGTGGGTTATTTATGTTTGCTGCATAAATTCTCTTCACCTGTATGGAAGAAGCAGGTCCCAACCAAGCAATCAATAAATTTAACTCTTCCTCTACAGGCAATTTTAGTTGCTTGAGAGCTGACTGAAATGTATTCTTCCACAACATATAATCCTCTGGCTTATCAGAGAATTTCTGAATGCCTCTGTCTGCTAAGTCCCTTCTTGGGTTTCTGTAGGAGGTGTAATTTAAAATATCAAGTGGGACTGAGGACTGTTGCAAAGTTGGTTCAGAGTTAGTTTGGATCTGGGGGTTTTCTGGAACCCAACTAGCTGCTTTGGGATTGAGACTGAATGCAGTTGTTGGCATTGTGTAGTTTGACTGTATTGAGTCCTGTGTGTCTACTGGAAAACTGTGCTCTAACTTGGTTTGAGATATATCATGCAATGGAACTGCTGCTTGACTTGCTACTTCTGCATACGGCAAATAATGTTCTTTGGGTGCAGAAACCTCTATAATTTCTGGTTGTGATACAAAAGAATTATTTGCTACTGCACTTTCTCTTGTTAGCACAGGAGGGGCTGCAATATTGATAATTTGGGTATTTAAATAAGAATCCACTTTTGTGACAGGATCTTCTGTTGTAACATCTGGAGGGAATGTATTTCCTAAGAGACCTTGCTCTAGGACTGAGGCCTTTACTTGTAACACCTCAGCCTTTGCAACCTGTGCTAACGTTGCTAGAGCAGCTTCTGTTTTAACTTGACGGGCCTTATTTTCTGCATCCATACCTGCTTGCTTGGCAGCGGCTGCTGCCTGCTCAGCGGCAGCTGCGGCTTCCATTTCTGCCTTCTTGGCAGCGGCCAAGGCATCCAGTTCTGCCTTCTCTGCAACAATTTGCTGTCTTTTCTTAAGAAACTCTATTTGTTTTACTGCGGCAGCTGCCTCGGCCCTAGCCTTTATGACCAGACTAAGGGATTGGCCAGAAGAACCACTATGAACAGAAGTCCCTCTTGTTCTTTCTGTTCTGTGGGATGTGTGAGATGATCTTGATTTGCCTGCTAATGTACACACAGACCTGTTTGACTTTGTATCTGTGTCTTTACTAAACATGTGTTGCACTTGTTCTTCATCAACAGTTTCCATAAGGGAGGCAGGGTCTTCTTCTGCCTGACCTTCTGATATTTTGTTATATAAATCATTCATGATGGTATCAAATTCTAGTTCCCTTCTCTCTCTCTCTGACAACATTTCTTCCTTATTACTTAAAGATTCTGATGTTTTCATATGTTCAAGCAAAGAGATTATATTATCTGAATATGTTATCCACTCACAGTATTGATGTTGTAATCTTTCCTTACAATCTAATATTTCTTTCTGCTGCCTAAAGCGATGGCTTGCTTGACTCATATCTAAAATTCTCTGCCATGATTTCTGATATTTAGGTTTCAAGGAATCTAGTTTATCTTGCCAGAAGGACAACATTTTTGAGGTAGGTTTAGATATTCTGCTCTTTTGTGAGGAAGAAGCAGACATCTTTAAGTCTTCTGAAGTTTGTGTCACTTTATATTAGACTGAATTGCTTTTGGACAGAAAGGACTGAATAGCCTATTCTCCGTTACTTTGGAATGTAGGTCTTTTATTCTCCTGTTGCTGTCCGTTACTAATAGTCCCTTAAATAAAGTGATCACTAACTTTTAAGATTCTCAGTCCTTTTACTGAGACTTAAAGCTTTTTAGACTTAAAAATAACTATTGTGGTCCTGAAAGCCACATTTTCCTCCGAAAGGCTTCCCTCAGGTTCCTTCAAAATGGCGCTGCCCTCTATGACTGCACTCTCTCTACAGTCAAAATGGCTGCTTAACTCCTTCTTCTTCTGAGGTAGTTTTCACTTCTCCTCAGGAAGGTCAAAAGAAAGAAATCAACTGCTACTTGGGAAGCTTAAAGAAAATACACTTTTACTGGAGAAGCTCAAAGGAAAATAAATTCATTTTTATTCAGGAAGCTTGAAGGAAAGAAATTCACTTTTACTTGGGAAGGTCAAAGGAAAGAAATTCACTTCTCCACAGAAATTCACTTTAAGAAATTCACTTTTACTGGGGAAGCTCAAAGGAAAGAAATTCACTTTTACTTGGGAAGGTCAAAGGAAAGAAATTCACTGTTCTGCCTCCATGCTTAATTAAATGAACTGGAAGGACTCATAGCACGAAGGACAGATTGGAGACTGTAGTTGTGAAACAAAATATTTTATTAATAGACAAAATTGATCTCTTTTCCTCTTGATGCCACTATGAAGTCTCTTGTGAGGAAAGAAATCTTTGAGTCTATGCAGTTCTGGATAGATATTGCCACAGAGTATAAAGTCTTGTTATGACTGGATTCTTTGTATCTTTGAGATGACTTCAATGCAGTGTTGTTGACATGGCTTTCTCTATTGCTGTAGTCTATGGCTTTTTAATCTAATTTGAATACAGTTCCAACGTGACGTGAATTTCTGTGATCCTTTTACTTCCTACACTTCCTTCCAGTGCCTCACCAACTGACAAATTCTAACTGACAAAAATAACTGCCATTTCAGGCTGGCAGGAGCCAAGGCTAAGCTCCGCCCCTTTGGAACCTTAAAGAGACAGGGCAGCAGGTAATGTTTTGCCTGCTCGTGGCATGACAGCCCCCCTTGGCTTATACTCAGGTGAGGGAGGGAAGGAGGGAGGCGGGTGTTGCTGATGGGCAGCCCTCACCGTTTGCAGTCCTTGTCCTTGTGACTGAATGAAGGTGGGCACCTCCCTGAGGTTACAAGACCCTACTTGAGGAAGGGCAAAGAGGTCCCCATTCTTCACCACCGGCGGATATGCTGAGGGAAAAGTGCCCGGCTCCCCCTCCTCGCCAGCCCCCTCCTTGCCGTCCTCGCTCACCTGAGCGAAGAGAAGGAGGCGCTGTCGAGGCTGACAGGGAGGGGAGCCAGGCCCTTCTCCCTCAGCGCACCCACCAGTGGAGAGGCATGAGCTTGCCCTCCCTCAAATGCGGCCTCGTTGCCTCAAGAAGGGTCCTGGCCCTCGCTGCCACCGTGATCCCAGCTCAACTAAAAAGGAAGAGAAGGCGGAGAAGGAGAGAGAAGACGGAACACGGCCAGAGAGGGAAGGAAGGAAAGAAAAGGGGTTTCTATGGGGAAAGGCGGAGGCCTTTGAACCCTCTCCTGCCCAGCCACGCATTCCCAGGTCACTTCGGGGGCCCCTTTGGGCCCCAGCTTCTGGCAGGCCTCTGTGGGTTCAACACCTTGGCCTCCCCAAGCCAGGCCTTGGAGGGACGGATGCCTCTCCGCTTCTGACCCGCAGCCACACCTGGGGCCACCTTTTCGCCCTTCTTCTTCCCCCCTAGTCCCACTCCTTTTTTTCTTCTCTTCCTTCTCCTCCTTCCTCTATTCCTCCTCCTGCTGCTTCTTTTTTCTATGTCTATTGTAGTTGGACAGTGATCTGAAATAACCTTTGATTGGATTTGAGCCTTTAAAATAAGGATTAATCCTTCTCCTCCTTCATGTATTCTTCCTCCTCCTGCTTCTTTTCTTCCTTCCTTCTTCTCCTCCTTCTATTCTTCCTCCCTCTTCCTTTTTCTTGCTCTCCTTCTCCCAAGAAAATTAATTTATATGGAAAATTAATGAAAGTTAGTGAAGCCGGGGATACCTGCTCAGACCCCTGGCCATTGACCTGAGTAATCTATGTTCAGCTTGATGAAGCACTGCTCCGCAGTTGGACTGTTACGGCAGCTAGCTGGCCTTCCGCAGGTTCTACTGCATTTCAGGGATTTTTATAATTTCATACTCTTACAATTTTATTAGTGGGATTTTATATGCACTGTTGAGTTTACTTATGTCTTTATATTTATACTTGTGTATTGTTGTTTATATGCGGGGCACTTGGAATGCTTCTGTGAGCCGCCCCGAGTCCCTTAGGAGAGATGGTGGCAGGGTACAAATGAGGTTTTATCATCATCATCATCATCATCATCATCATCATCATCATCATCATCATCAATTGCTACACTGTGATGGTAAGGGATACAATGAAAGCAGTAGCCAGAGGAATGTTATTAAAAAACAACAAAATTTAAAGAAAACAAGAAAAAAAGATTAGAATAAGGAATTAGAGATGAAACATATGCTAGAAAAGGATAAACAAAGCTATATAAAAACATTAGCAATGAGAAAATAGAGTAAGAAAAGGCACAAAGAATTTTGATATTTTTAAATGGAGAATTGTCAGTCAGAAAAGTCAGACGCCAATTAGAGAGCAAAATAGAGTTTATTAAAGCAACAGTCCAAAAAATAGCTCAACAAACTAAAAAGACTTAAAACACTTAACTTTCAGTGTTATTAAGTAGAACAAGCAGGAAAAAAAACCAAAAAACAAGAACTAGCAAATAATCTGGATTAGCCAGAGATATAATCCAGGTTAAACTTGAAGTTCTAGAACTTGACCCAAAAGTTCACAATGGGCTGAAAAACGGAGGCATGAACTAAGCAAGCAGTATTGAAGCCCACAAACCTTTCCCAAAACTCAAAAGTACAAAAAGGAGTTCAAAACAAACAAACGCACAAACTGAGCTAGGGAACTCCCAGCTGAGAGCAGCAAAGACAGCGAAACAGTGAGACTCTGGCGAGCTCACAGCAACCGCTGGTGGAACATACACCAAACCAAGAGTTAAAGGAGCAGAGCGGGAAAGTATCGTCAAGCCGGTCCGAAGTCGGGATAAACCAGCAGCGCCAAGCTGCTGCAGAAGCAAACGCCAAGCCAGGAGTTAAAGGAGCAGAGCGGGAGAACGTCGTCAAGCCGGTCCAAAGTCGGGATAAGCAGACAGCGTCGGTATCAGGAGTGAAGGTAGTAGTCAACAACAGCAGACAGCCACGGAATAGAGAACGACGCCAAGCCACGGATTGAGAGCAAAGAGCAAAGCCGAGTCAAGTTCCAGTCCAAGGTCCGAGAGGTTGAAGTCATCCAAGAAAGTCACAACACGAAATGGCACAAAGAGCCAAAGTAACGAGGGCAAACAGCAGCTAATACAAAATAGCAATAACAGTGCAGTCCAGGAAAACCCACACAATTCCAGCCCTCCGTTGCAGAATAACCCAGATTAAACTTACATCCGTTGCAAAGTCCCAGTTCAGTCTTCAGTAACACACACAGGAAACCCAGTGGCGCCCAGCAACACCTTGCCACACGCAAGGTATAATGGCCAAACAACCCCAATATATCCAGGTCTCCCTGGGCGTCCAAACTATTCACGCCCAAAGAGCAGGTGTCTCAACTTCTTAATCTGAATCAGAACTCCACACAGCCAATGCCCTTGGGTCAGGCGTTCCTAATTCCTCATCAGAGTCCCAATCATCCTGCCCGTGCCCAACTCTATCCACACCTGTGGACCCCCTCTCACTCCTCCAAGCAGACCAAGTGGGATCTGCTTCTGAAGACACCCAAGCTTCCCCAGCATCAGCAGTATCCATGGGCCCTGATTCGTCCCCAAGCATCTCCGGTGCCCGTGCCCAGTCCGTGCCCAATTCCTCCGTTAACACCTGTTCCCCAGCATCCATTTCCACCTCAGGATCCCCACATAAATCCTGCTCAGAAGACTCCCCATCAGTCTCCCTGACCCTTTTCCTAAACAAATCCTCCAATGAGCCCTCCTCGCGAGGGCTTTTCCTTCCTCTCCTGATCCTACCACTATCATTCACAGTCTCTGAAGGCGCATTCACAACAAGAATACTTTGAATACAGTAATAGAAACTCCAAATTATTAGCCAAGGCAGCACACATTAGAAAGGAAAAAATTAATAACATCCATTAAAGACAAGGAAGGTAAGAATCATACAAGGATGGAAGACAAAATATTAACTTTTCCAAGATCTTACCAAGAACTATATTTGGCAAAAGAAAACTCCAAAAGTAAAATAGAGGAATATATTGAGAAATATTGGAAAATAAAGATCCAGGAAACAGATAACATTAATTATGGAACAATTAATTCCAGAAAAAGAGACTGGAAAAATTATAGATAATTTAAAAGCCGGGAAGACTCCAGAAATGGATGGGCTGGGACTGGAATATTATAGAAAAATTAAAACCTTATTAATACCTAAATTAAAAGAATTATATAATAATAACAGGAGAGAAGATCCCACCATCTCGGGAACGGTCTCTGATTATGTTAATTTTGAAACCTACATGTAATATCGCAAATAATATAGCAGTATAGTACAATAGAGTAATAGATAATGCTGATATTGTGCTATGCTAATATTATAGTATACTGTATGCACATGGTTATTTATTCATTAGCGACATTTCTATCCCGGCCTTCTCACCCCGAAGGGGACTCAGGGCGGATTACAAGTCTATATACATACAATATATTATGTCATACGACTATATTGCAATAGTATTAGTAATATGGCATGTAATATAAATATAGAATTATAATAGTGAATTATAATTACTATTACATTGTATTACATCACAATATTATTATTAATATTACATGTATATCCAATAGTATAATATGATTATATCATTAAATGGATATCATATCATTTCTAAGCCGCTCGGAGTCCCCTTCGGGGTGAGAAGGGCGGGATAGAAATGCAGTAAACAATAAACACGTAAACAAACAAGTCCAAAGGGAGGGGAGGGGGAGGGGGGCCTCGGCGGCCATTGAGGCCTCGTTTCTTCCGGGAGGGAGGCAGGCCCCGCCCCCTCCCCTCCCCACAGAGAGACCCAGAGACACTCAATCCAGACAGAATATCAAGATCAACACAAACCTCTCTCTCTCTCTCTCTCTCTCTCTCTCTCTCTCTCTCTCTCTCTCTCTCTCTCTCTCTCTCTCCTCCTTCGCGGCTCCAGAGGAAACGCCTCAGAAAACAATGGCGGCGAGAGAGGCTCTGCGCAGGCCCAGCCAGGAAGAAGCCCCGCCCCTCCTCCGCCCCTCGCCCTCCCATTGGCCGAGTCCGTGACGCCCCGCCCACGAGCGGGCCCCTATTGGCTATTGAAAAGTATTATTAACTACAACTCCCAACATGCCCGGTTCACCCCCAGAAACTCCGTCAGGACTTGAAGTGTGACGTTGGGCAACTCTGCTCAGGAGCCCCGCCCTGCCGCCCGTCAATCAAAGGAGGAGGAGCGGCAGACAGCCAATGGGGGTCCTCCGGTGGGCGGGGCGTCCGGGCTCAGCCAATGGGAGGGGGCGGGGGCGGGCTCCGGGGAAGGAGGAGGACGAGGAGGAAGATGGCGGCGCCTGGCCTGGCCTGAGGCCTGGTCTGTGTCTGTGAGGCGGGAAAGAAGGCGGAGGGAAGAGGACGGAGAGAGAGAGAGAGAGAGAGAGAGAGGTCTGTGGGGAGAGGGAGGCTCGCCTGGGGTGCCCGGGGGGGAGGCGGAAGGAGCTCGGGGTGGGAGGGAGGGGGGGAGGCCTACAACTCCCAGGATGCCCTCCTCCCCAGACGGGTCTCCACGGGACGCCTCTCGGGCCTGAAGGTCTGCTCCAGTGGGTTCCCTTCATCTGTCTCTCCCGTTGTGTTTACATCCGGGGTCCCCAAACTTTTTAAACAGGGGGCCATTTCACGGTCCCTCAGACCGTTGGAGGGCCGAACTATAGTGTTTGTTTTTAAAACTATGAACAAATTCCTATGCACACTGCACATATCTTATTATGAAGTAAAAAAAGACAAAAAGGGAACAAATACAGCGTCAATGTTAATAATAATAATAATCATCATCATCATCATCATAAAAAATAATAAAGAGGGTTGGAAGAGACCCCTTGGGCCATCTAGTCCAACCCCCTTTTGCTTTTGTGCACCAAAACATAATCAAAGCACTCCTGACAGATAATCACTCAATAATAATAATAATAATAATAATAATGGGATCTGCGCACATCATCCGAAAATACATCACACAGTCCTAGACGCTTGGGAAGTGTTCGACTTGTGATTTTGTGATACGAAATCCAGCATATCTATCTTGTTTGCTGTGTCAGACTATGTCGTTGTGTTAACAACAACAACAATAATAATAAATGTTTTATTACCCACCTCTTCTGACAGCAAGAGGTAGGGTGCAAAACATAAAATACATACCAAAAATACCTAGATAAAAACACACCATTATAAAAAAAGAACATAAACCAAACACAGAGTACAAATTTAACATGTAGCAGCAGTGTAAATCAAACCCCATGATTGTAAGTCAGGTTTTAACTGGTTGGAGTAAACATCCCCCCGAGGACTCCAGTGTCCTAATGGGCATGGATTGTGCAGGAGGAGGATTCCTCGGCGGCAGCGGCGGGAAAGGAGCGCGCGGGGCGAGCGAGCGAGGGAGAAAGGCACTCGCCTTCCCTGCCTCCTCGCTCGCTCGCCCTGCATGCTCCTTCCTCGGTGGCAGTGGCAGCAGAAAAGGGGCACGCGGGGCGAGGGAGAAGGGAAAGGCCTTTTCCTCTTTCTCCTTGCCACACGCACCTTTCTTGGCGGAGGAGGAGGAGGGAGCTACTGTCCCGCGGGCCGGATCAATAGCTCTGGCGGGCCGCATGTGGCCCGCGGGCCGTAGTTTGGGGACCCCTGGTTTACATTGTCCATCTGCTCTGTTGTTTATGGGATTTCAATACGTTCTCAGCCGCTTTGGGTCCCGAGAGGGAGAAGAGAAGGATGTAAATAGAGATTTATTATTATTATTATTATTATTATTATTATTATTAAACCAGGCCTGCATGCACAGCTACACTGTAGTCCAGATCTCACCTCGGCTGGGTTCGGTGCTTTCTGGTTGCAGGTGAACTATAACTCCCCAAACCAATTTCTATTCCCACCGACCCCTGCAGTGTGTTCAGTTGGTCAAGGGGCTTCTCTGGGCCAAGTCTGGTCCCAATCTATTCTCGTGGGGGTCATAGTGTCAGTGAAGGTACTGCAGCAAGTTTGGTCCAGATCCATCCTTGGTTGGGTCGACAGTGCTCTCTGGGTGACAGTCAAGTACAAGGTCAGGAGCTCAATCGGATGCAGGCTTTGAACCCTTGGCCTTTCTTTCGCTCAGCAGTGATCTCTTGCGTCTGGCTCTTAACCATCTGCTCACTGCCCGGTCCCTCCTCCCCAGACCCCCTTGGGTGTCCTCTGGGCATCATGCCGGGAGGAGGGCGAGGCAGGCCGCAGCCGAGTGTGCTCAGAGGGCTCTCAGCCGCCTTCCTTCCGCCTGCCTCCCTCCAGCCACCCTCCCGGCATAAGGATGGGGAGGAGGGTGAGACGCGCAGTGGCCAGGAGAGCTCCAGGAGGTCCTCTCTCCACTACCACGTGCCTTCCTCCCCAATTCTTGGCCTGAGGATGCGGCCGGCCACCCTGTCCTTATGCCAAGAGGACAGGGAACGTGAGGAGGGGGCCAGAGGGAAGCGCCCAGGGGGCCACATCCACCCCACCCTCCCCAGGGCCTTACTTTGCCCATGCCTGCCTTAGGGGGAGAAAAGCAGTCTATAAATGTAGTCAATAAATAAATATAGTCGGCATTTTGCACATGGCCTTGCCCTGCCTTCTCGGATCTGATCGTGCCCACTTTTTCCGCTTACTGGTCGGTTGATGTCGGTTATATAGTTTTATGGTGTTTTTACTTTTTCTCATTTCAGTTGTTTTGATTATATTGTTTATTTGCTATACGTTTTTTAATTGTGTTTTACCTTGGAATCCTTGTTTATGCTGGGCTTGGTCCCCATGAAAGCCGCCCCGAGTCCTTTCTGGGAGAGAGATGATGATGGGATATAAGAATAAAATTATTATTATTATGTATACACAATATATAGGTGTAAATATCTATATTTTCCAATTCCCAATCACTTCCTTGTTCTTTCCTTCCCTCCTTCTCTCCCTTCCTTCCTCCATTCTTCCTTCCCATCCTTCCTCCTCCCTTCTTATGTATTTATTTTTTTATTTGGGTACTAGCTGTACCCGGCCACGCGTTGCTGTGGCGTAGTCCTTAGTGGGGTTTTCTTCGTGGCATGGAAGGTGGCATAAAGAGGATTCCCCATAGGTATGAAGCAGCCAGGCTTTGATGCTGCAAGGGTATTCAAGTTGGCCAACAATGGAGTCCCCTAGGTATGAAGCAGCCAGGCTTTGATGCTGCAAGGCTATTCAATGGGATTCAAGTTGGCCGACAATGGAATCCCCTAGGTATGAAGCAGCCAGCCTTTGATGCTGCAAGGCTATTCAATGGTATTCAAGTTGGCCGACAATGGAGTCCCTTAGGTATGAAGCAGCCAGGGTTTGATGCTGCAAGGCTATTCAATGGTATTCAAGTTGGCCGACAATGGAATCCCCTAGGTATGAAGCAGCCAGGGTTTGATGCTGCAAGGCTATTCAATGGTATTCAAGTTGGCCGACAATGGAGTCCCCTAAGTATGAAGCAGCCACGTTTTGATGCTGCAAGGCTATTCAATGGTATTCAAGTTGGCCGACAATGGAGTCCCCTAAGTATGAAGCAGCCAGCCTTTGATGCTGCAAGGCTATTCAATGGTATTCAAGTTGGCCGACAATGGAGTCCCCTAAGTATGAAGCAGCCAGCCTTTGATGCTGCAAGCCTATTCAATGGTATTCAAGTTGGCCTGGAGGAGGTACCTGTGACTTCCTGGCGTTTTCCCTGACTTGGTGAAGAAGCTCAGGAGGGTGCTCTGGTGAGGGATCCTGATGATGGCAGCGAGTGAGGGGAAGGAGGCAGCCAGAAGGAGAAGCTGGGGCTCCGGCTCCCAGGGGGCGGGGCTTGCGAGCAGGGTGCGCACGGGGAACAGCTGGCCGTTGTCGGTCGGCCGGGGAGTGACGTCATGGGAGGAGGGGTCACAGAGAGAGGGCAAAGGCCAAGCTGGGCATTCCCTCTCCCGCCCTTGTTTTGGAGGAGTGTGGGGTGAGTGGATCCTGTGGAGGTTCTGACCCAATGTTTTGTTGTTTCAACCTGGAGGCGTGGATAATGGATTCTGTGGGCAAATTTGGAGTTTGGAGGGTGTTTAGTTTTGTTGTTTTGCTCGGTGCCCGAATTCCATCACTCTTTTATATATATAGATTTATTTCTCGTGTTAGAAGAGAACCGAGGGTACAGGTTGTAATGGATTTGCAAACATAGAGGATTTTTTTAGAAAAAAAACTTGGCATTAATACTAAATGTATATTGCCCAGTAGCTGGCCACCCAGCAGTTTCATGTAGATGTTAAAAAGCATGGGGGAAAGAATGGAACCTTGTGGGACCCCACAGGTCAATGGCCAGCTTCACTGACTTTCATTACTTTTCTTGGGAGACGGAGAGCAAGAAAAAGGAAGAGGAGAAGGAGAAATAAGGGAGGAGGAGAAGGGGATGAAGAAAAAGGAAGACGGAGAAAGAATAGGAGGAGGAGGCAGAGTGGAAGGAAGGAAGACAAGAAGCAGAAGGAGGAAGAATACAGGAAGGAGGAGAAGGATTAATTAAATCATAGAATCCTAGAATAGTAGAGTTGGAAGAGACCTCATGGGCCATCCAGTCCAACCCCATTCTGCCAAGAAGCAGGAAATCGTATTCAAAGCACCCCCGACAGATGGCCATCCAGCCTCTGCTTAAAAGCCTCCAAAGAAGGAGCCTCCACCACAGTCCGGGGCAGAGAGAGAGTTCCACTGCCGAACAGCCCTTCTCACAGTGAGGAAGTTCTTCCCGATGTTCAGGTGGAATCTCCTTCCCTGTAGTTTGAAGCCATTGTTCCACTGCGTCCTAGTCTGCAGGGCAGCAGAAAACAAGCTCCCTCCCTCCTCCCTAGGACTTCCCCTCACATATTTGTACATGGCTATCATGTATTTTAAATCATATTTTAAAAGCTCAAATCCAGTCAAAGATTATTTTAGATTACTGCCCAGTTATAATAGAAATAGAAAAGGAATCAGGAGGAGGAAGAATAGAGGAAGGAGGAGAAGGAAGAGAAGAAAAAAAGGAGGAGGAATAGGGAGGAAGGAGGAGAAGGGTGAAAAGGCGGCCCCGGGTTCGGCTGTGGGTCAGAAGCAGAGAGGCATCCGTCCCTCCAAGGCGTAGCTTGGGGAGGCTGAGGTGGTGACCCCACAGAGGCCTGCCTGAAGCTGGGGCCCAAAGGGGGCCCCGAAGGGACCCAGGAATGCATAGGCAAGGCAAGAGAAGGTTCAAAGGCCTCCCTCCACCTTTCTTCATGGAAACCCTTTTTCTTTCCTCCCTTCCCTCTCCGGCCGGCCGTGTTCCTTCCTCTCTCTCCTCCTCCTGTCCGGTTGGGCCGAGATCATGGTGGCGGCGAGGGAGGGCCAGGAGGGAGGGCAAGCGGACACCTCGCCACTGGCAGATGTGCTGAGGAAGAAGTGCCTGGCTCCCCCTCGTCCTCAGCCTCGACAGCGCCTCCTCCTAGCTCAAGTGAGCGGCCAGACGGCAAGGAGGGGGATGCCGAAGAGGGGGAGCCGGGCACTTTTCCCTCAGCGCATCTGCTGCTGGTGGTGATGAATGGGGACCACTTTGCCCTTCCTCAAGTACCGTCTTGTGACCTCACGAAGGTGCCCACTTTCATTCAGGCACAAGGAACCCCCAGATGGCGGAGTGGACTCAGTGACTTGAAGGTTGGGTTGCTGACCTTTGGTCAAAGCACAGGATCGTATATTTTGGCAAAGGGTAGATTTGCATGAAGCCCAAAGGAGTGGATCGACGACAAATCGGATAGGATACGTAATTGTGAGATTGTATTATATTGTAATATTATCATGATCTTATCCTATCCGATTTGACATCGATATTATCATAATATAGCAATAATCATGTGATAGTATAATAATTGTAATATATTATAATGACCTAAGAGCCCCGGTGGCAAAGTGTGTTAAAGCGCTGAGCTGCTGAACTTGCAGACCGAAAGGTCGCAGGTTCAAATCCTGGGAGTGGAGTGAGCACCCACCGTCAGTTCCAGCTTCTGCCAACCTAGCATTTCGAAAACATGCCAATGTGAGTAGATCAATAGGTACCACTTCAGGTAACGGCACTCCATGCAGTCATGCCAGTGGCCACATGACCTTGGAGGTGTCTACGGACAACGCCGGCTGTTTGGCTTAGAAATGGACATGAGCCCCAACCCCCAGAATCAGACATAATAGTTCTGTTATAAAACTTGTGTGCCAGCTGCGACCATACCTCGTGAAGTCTGACTTGGCCATGGTGGTTCACGCCTTAGTTACCTCTAGATTGGATTATTGCAATGCGCTCTATGTGGGGCTGCCTTTGAAGATGGCCCGGAAACTTCAATTAGTTCAACGCTTGGCAGCCTTGGTTCTAACGGGAGCCCAATACAGAGAGAGCGGTCAACCCTCCTGTTTAAGGAGCTCCACTGGCTGCCGCTCATTTTCCAGACCCAATTCAAAGTGCTGGTGATCACCTATAAAGCTCAGAACGGTTTGGGACCCATCTACCTTCGGGATCGTCTGTCCCCCTACGAACCTGTGCGGTCTCTTCGGTCATCGGGGGAGGCCGTCCTCTCGCTTCCGCCAGCGTCGCAAGCGCGGTTGGTGGGGACGAGGGACAGGGCCTTCTCTGTAGTGGCCCCCCGGTTATGGAATTCGCTGCCTAGGGAGATCAGGCAAGCCCCCACCTTGATGGCATTTCGGAAGAGTCTGAAAACTTGGCTTTTCACCCAGGCCTTTGGTTAAGATCATCTTTTCCCATCACAATTATTATGCTCCTCAACCTTTTGCACTGGTCGCTCTTCCCGATTCCTGATATTACTCAGGACTCCTCCCTACCGTACCTAATGTGACCTTAAATGATTCTAATGCACTTTATCTATTTATGAATTTGTTACCCATAATGTGCACCGTACACTTTGCTTATCCACTATTGCAACCTCATTGTTTTTAACCTGATGTTTTAATTCTGTGTTGTGTTTTTTAACTTATCGTGTATATTCTTTATTGGTCTTTGTTTTTGTCCTGATGTTTTATATTTTATCATTGTTTGTATTTTGATTTTGCTGTAAGCCGCCCCGAGTCCCCTTCGGGGGAGATGGAGGTGGGATATAAATAAACTTCTTCTTCTTCTTCTTCTTCTTATTATTATTATTATTTCTTTAATTTCTTTATTTCCATCATTTCTATCCTGCCCTTCTCACTCAGGGTGGCTTACAAAACTGGCAGAATTTGATGCCAATACACAATAATACAAAAGAATAAAAACATAAGCAGTTAAATACAGATTTAAAACAATACAAAATACTTGAGCCATTCATCCACAGAACCTTGTACATAAACCTTAGTCCAGATCGAGTCGAAGCCAACAAAACTCATTCTTTGAACACTTTGTTCAACACTTGTTTGTCCCTTTAAAGTATAAAACCATATTGTACCACACTCCCCCCCCCAATACTACTACTAATAAGAATAACAACAACAACCACTACTACTACATTATTTTTGTATCCCGCCACCATCTCCCTGAAGGGACGCAGGGCACCTTACATGGGGACCTAGCCCAATCAGACAAAGGTCAAAATATAACACAATAAAAATACATATACCAACATCATAAAGGACATAATTAAAAACATAATTCATCCTACAACAACCAGTATTTAGCCAAGCGTAATGGCCGTTTCCGAGCTGGGGCAAGGGGAAGGCCTGTGCAATACAGCTGAGGGGGCAGGGCTGATGGCAGAGTGCGAGAGGCCGATGAGAAGTTAAGGCTGGAAGGGCCAGTCAGGTTAGTACAAGCCCAGGGCAGGGACAACAGTAAAGTGCAAGAGTCGAGAATGAAGTTATAGCTAGAGGGATCCAATCATTTAGTGAACGGAATTAATCAAAGGCACATTGGAACAGCCAAAAAGTGGGCAGGGTGGGCGCTAGACCCAGGAATGTGTGGGCTGGGTGGGAGAGGGTTCAAAGGCCTTTCCGCACGGAAACCCCTTTTCTTTCCTTCCTTCCCTCTCCGGCTGCCTCCTTCCCTAATCTCTCTCCTCCTCTTCGGTTGGGCCGGGATCACGGGGGTGGCCAGGGCCAGGAGCCTCCTTGAGGAAACAAGGCTTTAGTGGAGGGAGGGCAAGCTCATGCTTTTCTGCCGTGGATGCGCTGAGGAAGAAGTGCCCGGCTCCTCCTCCTTGTCAGTCTCAGCTCATCTGCCGGAGGTGAAGTTGAGGACCTCTTCGCCCTCACTCAAGTGCAGCCTTGTTACCTCAGGGAGGCACCTGCTTTCGTTCCGTCACAAGGACAAGCACTGCAAACGGTGACAGCTGCCTCTCAGCAACACCCGTCTCCCTCCTTCCCTCCCTCACCCGAGTATAAGCCAAGGGGGGCTTTTTCAGCATTAAAAACATGCTGAAAAGCCGGCTTATACTTGAGTAATTGTTTGTAGTTCCATCGCTACCATTAGAAACCTTCCTTCTATATCTGTCTTAACATGTGTGGGTGCCAGAGTTTGGGGAGATAGAATACCAGGCCCTTTCTTTTGGAAGTTCCCACGGAAGCCAATTCTTCTCCCAGTCGTTTTTGTTTTCAGCCTTACAGAATCAAGGGATAACCTTTCAGGCCATGTGGAGACCCCTTGAAGGTTCTTCCCAAAGGCATCCAAGGAAGACCTTTTCTCTCCATGGCCTCCAGTTTTCTTTGGATTTCCCCTGGATGGAGGAAAAAGAAGGAAAGGGGGAAGTGGGCAAAGGTGAAGGGAGTCGGCAGGAAGGAGGCTTTGTGGCTGGAGCTGTGCCTGTCTTTGCATCTCATCATGGGCTCTACAGAGGGAATGCATGAATGCCTGAATGGAACTTAGTTCAGCATGGACTCAATTTGTGAACGTGGTTGTGAATTAGCCAGTTGGGAAGGCAGGTCCTTCTTAGTTTGGAAGATTCATTTGGGAAATGTGGCCGGAGTGACCCTTTGAGATGCTGAGGAAGCAGAGTTGGGGGTCCCTGTGGCAGGGGAGATAAGGACACAACCAATAAAGAAATCCTTGTTTCTTTCAGCATTTAGCACAATCCTGGTAATTCACGGAAACCCATGATCCAGAATATGTTACACCCTTGAATGTTGGGAGGAGTTCTGCCTGCCTGCCTGCCTGCCTTGTGTTCCTTTAACCACGTTTGGGTCTGACCCAATGAAATGGGTGTGGCCCTCCAATATGGGGGAAAGGGTTCAGTTCCCTCCTTCCGTGATTCCTTCCTTCTCTTATCCCTTCCTTCTGTGTTTCCTCCCTTCCTTCCATCTTTCCTTTCTTCTTTCCTTTTTCGCTTTGTTTACCTTGAGCCAGAGGTATGCGGCTTCGTGTCTAACCTTTTGCTTCTTCTTTCTTGACCAGGACGTGAGAGTTCTCTGGAGCCACCCCTGCCGTGATGGGAAACGAACCAGCTTCTAGTCGATATTAAGGCATTTGGAAACCAAAGTGCAGTAAGGAAACCAGTCCTCTAGGAAAAAGGATTCCTCTCAAGGGTCTGATCTTGCTGAATTCCTACATTCACTTTGGATTCTAGAGTAGAACCATAGAGTCGGAAGAGACTGCAGGAGGCACCCAGTCCAGGCCTCTGCCGTGCAGGAAAAGCGCAAAGTACCCCTGACAGATGAGCATCTAGCCTCTGTTTAAAGGATTCCAAAGGAGCCTCCACTACACTCTGAGGCAGAGAGTTCCACTGCTGAACAGCTCTTACAGTCAGGAAGTTCTTAATGTTCAGATGGAATCTACTTTCCTGTAATTTGAACCCACTGCTGTGAGTGATCAGAAAGGGAAAAACAAGAATCAAGTGTCCATATTGGAATTAAATGTACATAGCACTGTTGACATGGAGGAAAAAGCATATAAATGTATTGAATGTGGAAAGAGCTTTAGTCATCATGGAAACCTGAATAGACATCAAAGGACTCACACTGGGGAGAAATCCTATAAATGCCTGGAGTGTGGACAGAGCTTCACTCAGAGTTCAGGTCTACGTTCACATCAAAGGACTCACACTGGGGAGAAACCCTATAACTGTCTGGAGTGTGGACAGAGCTTCACTCAGAAGGGACACTTACATACACATCAAAGAACTCACACTAGGGAGAAACCCTATAACTGCCTGGAGTGTGGACAGAGCTTTACTCAGAAGGGAAGCTTACATACACATCAAAGAACTCACACTGGGGAGAAACCCTATAACTGCCTGGAGTGTGGACAGAGCTTTGCTCATAGTTCAGCACTATATTCACATCAAA
Source organism: Anolis carolinensis (assembly GCF_035594765.1). Taxonomy (NCBI): domain Eukaryota; kingdom Metazoa; phylum Chordata; class Lepidosauria; order Squamata; family Anolidae; genus Anolis; species Anolis carolinensis. The sequence goes on along the minus strand of NW_026943827.1, from coordinate 4,237,474 downwards.
GGACCCACACTGGGGAGAAACCCTATAAATGCCTGGACTGTGGACAGAGCTTCACTCAGAAGGGACACTTACATACACATCAAAGAACTCACACTGGGGAGAAACCCTATAACTGCCTGGAGTGTGGACAGAGCTTTGCTCATAGTTCAGCACTATATTCACATCAAAGGACCCACACTGGGGAGAAACCCTATAAATGCCTGGAGTGTGGACAGAGCTTCACTCAGAAGGGACACTTACATACACATCAAAGAACTCACACTGGGGAGAAACCCTATAACTGCCTGGAGTGTGGACAGAGCTTCACTCAGAAGGGAAGCTTACATAGACATCAAAGAACTCACACTGGGGAGAAACCCTTTAAATGCCTGGAGTGTGGACAGAGCTTTGGTCGTAGTTCAGGACTACGTTCACATCAAAGGACCCACACTGGGGAGAAACCCTATAAATGCCTGGAGTGTGGACAGAGCTTCACTCAGAAGGGAAGCTTACATACGCATCAAAGGACTCACACTGGGGAGAAACCCTATAACTGCCTGGAGTGTGGACAGAGTTTTGCTCATAGTTTAGGACTACGTTCACATCAAAGAACTCACACTGGGGAGGAACCCTATAACTGCCTGGAGTGTGGACAGAGCTTTACTCAGAAGGGACACTTACATACACATCAAAGGACTCACACTGGGGAGAAACCATATAAATGCCTGGAGTGTGGACAGAGCTTCACTCAGAAGGGACACTTACATACACATCAAAGGACTCACACTGGGGAGAAACCATATAAATGCCTGGAGTGTGGACAGAGCTTTGCTCGTAGTTCAGGACTACGTTCACATCAAAGGACTCACACTGGGGAGAAACCATATAACTGCCTGGAGTGTGGACAGAGCTTCACTCAGAAGGGACACTTACATACACATCAAAGGACTCACACTGGGGAGAAACCATATAAATGCCTGGAGTGTGGACAGAGCTTTGCTCAGAGTTCAGGACTACGTTCACATCAAAGGACTCACACTGGGGAGAAACCATATAAATGCCTGGAGTGTGGACAGAGCTTTGCTCGAAGTTCAGGACTACGTTCCCATGAAAGGACTCACACTGGGCACAAACCATAGAAATGCATGGAGTGTGTACAGAGCTTTTCATGGAATAAGATTATACATAGACATCATAGAATTCACCCTGGAGAGAATGGTATTAATTGACACCAGAGTGTCATTCTAACATGTACAAAAGCAACTCTTGCAAATTTTGGAAGTGCAAGCTCAAAGTTGGGACATTTCATCACATGTGGTGTATTGTAGAAATATTGAACTAAAATACAGTGTTCCCTCACTTATCCCGGGGGTTAGGTTCCAGGACCACCCGCAATAAGTGAAAATCCGCGAAGTAGGGATGCTATATATTTCTACATTATTTTAGTAGTTATACACTATTTTAAGTCTTTATCAAGAAATCATGTGTTGATAAATTGCCTCCTTCTCCTCTTGTTGCCGCTTGGGCTCCTTTTCTCTCCCTTCGGCTTCTCCTTCCTCCCTTCCTCAGGCTGTAAATTGTAATTTTTTATGATTTATAATATTCTTTTAGAGTTTATTGAAAAACCGCGAAACAGAGAATTTGCAAACAGTGAAACACAAAGTAGTGAGGGAACTCTGTACGTTCCATTCTGGAAGTAATTATATTATCTAAGGGGCGTAGAATAATGAGAAATAATAATTAACAGATAGTCACGTATCCATGTCTGTTTGTTAGTTCAGTTGTGTGTCTATGTAGGTAACTCGTTAGTCTGTTTCTTGTTTAGTTTTGTATCTCATGTAGTAGTTAGTTTAATGTGCAGTTGAAGCATTATATATAATTTCTGCCTTTTTGGTATTGTTGCTTTTAATATCTCTTTTATGTTTTTTTATTTTTGCAAAAAAAGGGGGATTTATAAGGGTCAAAACGGCTGAAACTGGAGGGGTGGGTAGACCTGGTTTTAGCCCAATGTGGATGAGCTCCCTCTATCAGCTCCAGCTCCATGCGGGGACACGAGAGAAGCCTCCCACAAGGATGGTAAAAACATCAAAATATCCGGGCATCCCCTGGGCAACGTCCTTGCAGACGGCCAATTCTCTCACTCCAGAAGCAACTCCGGTTGCTCCTGACACGAAAAAAAAAGCCCAAAGTGGGGTTTAATGTTTAATCTAGAGCGCCTTTGAAGATCATTTCCTTCCTCGGTGTTGGTGGCATGGGTTTGGATTCAGTTGTCTTGCTTCAGACATTATTATTCCTATTATGCTTTATACAACATGTATTCACTGCTTTGATCACCATCTATTCTTTTTGACTGTCTTGTCTATCCCCCAAACCCCTCCAGTGTGTTCTTATGGTCATCAGGGTTGTGTGTGCAAAGTTTGGTCCACATCCATCATTGGTGGGCTTCCGAATGCTCTCTGGATGCAGGGTGAACTACAATTCCCACACGTGTGGGTCAGTCCCCAAAACCCTCCTGTATGTTCTGTTGGTCCTGGGGTTTCTGTGTGCCAGGTTTGGTCCTGATCTGTCATTGGTGGGCGTTGCAGATCCAATGTCAGCTGGATTCAGTGCTCTCTGGATAAGGGTGAACTACGACTCCCACATGCCAAGGTCAACCACCCCCAAACCTCACCTGTATGCACAGTTGGCCATGCTGGCTCTGTGTGCCCAGTTTGGTCTAGATCCGTCGCCCGCTTGTTTTGTTCTGAGCCCAAAGGTTTCCTGTTCTTTGGATGCCGAGTGTTCAGGGAAGAGTGAGGTCCGTGAGATCCAGGAGGCCCTTCAGAGACCACGTCTGGTCGCTTTGCTGGGAAGTCATGCAAACACGTTCACACAAAAGGGAAGGTTGGAAGATTTGGTTCATACAGATTTTAAGTTAATCACTTTTAAAAAATAGAAGATAAAATTTGGAAACTTGAATTATTAAGTCTGGAGTTGAAAACATGACACAATTCAGACAGTGGTTTGTGACACAACATCAACACTTCTAGTGAACTACAGCTCCCACCATGGTGGGTCAGTTCCCCCCAAACCCCTCCAGTATATTAAGTTAGTCTTGGTGGTTCTGTGTGCCACGTTTGGTCCCGGTCTATTCTCAGTGGTGGTCCCAGTGTCTCTGGATGCAGGTGAACTATAAATCCCAGTACCTACAACTCCCAAAGGCCCGCCCAAAGCCTACCAGTCTTCCAAATTGGCCATTTCGGGTACGCTTGCCAGGGATATCTGCACCAGGCTTATCTTACCTTTGATACACAGGCACCCAGGCCGTTCAGGACACTTTTGTACCTCCCTGCTACTTGTAGATACTCATTCAGCTACAACCGACAATGTTGCAAAGTTTTGTGCCTACAAAGTCCGCCAGGGGATGATGGGTCCCAAAAGTGACCCATGTCTCCAGTGATCCTCTCTCTTGGTTCTATAACTGGCTGATGGACCTCTGCGTTGTATGTTTTGCCCTGTTTCCCCTTCCGCTCCTCACCCCCCCCCCCCCCCCGGTTATTGTGCTTTAATGTCTTTATATTTTAAATGTACTAAACATACCAAGTTTGTATGTAACTGTGACCTTTATCTCCTGTGCTGGTCTATGACCGAAATAAATGATTGGATTTGAAATTTCCGGGCTGTGGCGCAGGCGGGAGATCAAGCCAGCTGCAATTAACTGCAATGAATCACTCTGACCAGGAGGTCATGAGTTCGAGGCCCGCTCGGAGCCTATGTTTGTTTGTCTTTGTTCTATGTTAAAAGGCATTGAATGTTTGCCTAGATGTGTCATGTGATCCGCCCTGAGTCCCCTTCGGGGTGAGAAAGAAGGGCGGAATATACATGCTGTCAATAAATAAAATAAATAAATTTGGTGCAAATCTATTGTTGTTCGCCTTGACAGTGCTCTCTGGATGTAGGTGAACTATAATTCCTATCAATCAAGGTGACTTTCCCCCAAAGCCATCCAGGGAGGGAGGGAGGGGGGAGGGAGGGAGGGGGGAGGAGCTCCGTTGATGGACAGGACCGGAGGAGGGGCAGGACGGGAAAGCCATGGTCATAATAATGTAATAATAATAACAACAATTACTTTAAAAGAATACAATAATATATAATAAACATATTATCATAATTATTATATCATACTTATAACTTGAATTTGGTCAAAGCACAGGACAGTATATTTTGGACAAGGGTAGATTTGTGTGAAGCCCAAAGGAGTGGATCGACAACAGATCGGACAGGATAAGATCATTATAAAATTTATTTATTATAGCAGGCACGCTAAGCCCCGCCCCACCGGAGGGCCGTGTCGTGTGCGTGTCGTGGGTCCGGTCATGGCATGGCGTGTGTGTGCCACGTGTGTCTTGACCTTGGAGGCGTCTACGGACAAGGCCGGCTCTTGGGCTGAGAAACGGGGAAGAGCCCCAAGGGCCCGAGTCAGGCTGGACCGCCCTTCATGTCCGGGGAAAGCCCACAGCTTCACTCAGACAGCCTTCAAGGTTTGCCCGGATCTGCCCCGGGATCTGCGGGACTCTCTGCCGAAGGAGGAGGGAGTTTTAAGAATTCGGCAGACGGGACTCGAACCCGCGACGCCCGCTCTCTCTCTCTCTCTCTCTCGTGCCTGAGCCGCTTGACCCATCGCGCCACTCAGCTCTGCGGGGAGAGGGAGGGGGCGGGGCGCTGACGTCACCAGAGCCAGGCTGGGAGGGGCGCCCTCGAACGGGCTCTGCGCTGGGCGGGGCTTCGAGAGGCAAGGCCCCGCCCTCCCCTGCTCAGCCAATGAGGCCCCTCCCTTCCCCTGCCAGGCCGAGGCCCCGCCCCTCCCTCCCGTCTCTCAAAGGGAGAAGCCCCGCCCCCCGGAAGGGTGTCCGTGAGGAGGGCTCGGGTGGTGACGGAAGGAACCCTCGCCACGCCCCGCCCACGCCCTGACGTCACTCCCTCCGACGAAGAGGGGGCGGGGCCTCCATCCTGCCCTCAGAAGCCGCCTTCTTTCTCGCCCCTCCTTGTCACCCGTCCGTCAAGGCCGGAGCCAAAAGGGGCCCGCTCGTGGGCGGGGCGTCACGGACTCGGCCAATGGGAGGGCGAGGGGCGGAGGAGGGGCGGGGCTTCTTCCTGGCTGGGCCTGCGCAGAGCCTCTCTCGCCGCCATTGTTTTCTGAGGCGCTTCTTCTGGAGCCGCGAAAAGAGAGAGAGAGAGAGAGAGAGAGAGGTTGGTATTTATATTGAGATTGATATTCTCTCTGGATTGCGTGTCTCTGGGTCTCTCTTTGGGGAGGGGAGGGGAGGGGGCGGGGCCTGCCTCCCTCCCGGAAGAAACGAGGCCTCAATGGCCGCCAAGGCCCCCCCTCCCCCTCCCTCCCCGTCTTCCCTTTGGACTTGTTTGTTTATGTGTTTATTGTTTACTGCATTTCTATCCCGCCCTTCTCACCCCGAAGGGGACTCACAGCGGCTTAGCAATGGTATGTACATACAGGACAATAGATTATTAGCATAGGGCAAGATCAGCATTATCTATTACTATATTGTAATGTACTGCAATATTACATGTAATAGGTAATATACAATTATAATACTGTAGTATTATTGTATTGTATTACATTATATTGTACGTATATACTATAATATATTAGCATAGCACAATATCAGCATTATCTATTACTATGTTGTAATGTACTGCAATATTACATGTAATAGGTAATATACAATTATAATAGTGTAGTATTATATTGTATTGCATTATATTATACGTATACACTATAATATATTAGCATAGCACAATATCAGCATTATCACTATATTGTAATGTACTGCAACTGGTCGGTTGATGTCAGTTGATTATGTACTTTTATGATGTTTTTCTTTTTCTTGTTTCAGTTGTTTTCATTGTATTGTTTATTTGTTATATGTTTTTAATTGTGTTATAATAATAACAACAACAACACCAACTTTATTTTTATATCCCGCCTCCATCTCCCTGAAGGGACTTGGGGCAGCTTACACAGGGCCAAGCCCCAGTGGTACAACTTTACTTACTTAGGCGATCCCTCGACGTTCGAGGACGATGGTCTTCCAACCTTGGTATCTTGGGCGTGTGTTCTTAGGTGACTGAAGAGACCGATTCTTGACCCGCATATTCTCCCGCAGTGAGGACATCGGTTTCCAGGTGGAAGGCGGTCCCGGTCGGGGTTAGCTTGACGCTCCTTCCTCTTGGCACGTTTCTCCCTTAAGCCCTCCGTTCGTGCCTCTTCAAACTCCGCAGCACTGCTGGTCACAGCTGACCTCCAATTAGAGCGCTCAAGGGCCAGGGCTTCCCAGTTCTCAGTGTCTATGCCACAGTTTTTAAGGTTGGCTTTGAGCCCATCTTTAAATCTCTTTTCCTGCCCTCCAACATTCCGTTTCCCATTCTTGAGTTCAGAGTAGAGGAGCTGCTTTGGGAGACGGTGATCGGGCATTCGGACAACGTGGCCAGTCCAACGGAGTTGATGGCGTAAGAGCATCGCTTCAATGCTGGTGGTCTTTGCTTCCTCAAGCACGCTGACATTTGTCCGCCTGTCTTCCCAAGAGATTTGCAGGATTTTCCTGAGACAACGCTGATGGAAACGCTCCAGGAGTTTGGTGTGACGTCTGTACACAGTCCACGTTTCGCAGGCATAGAGCAGGGTTGGGAGGACAATGGCTTTATAAACAAGCACCTTGGTCTCTCTACGGATGTCCCGGTCATCGAACACTCTCTGCTTCATACGGAAAAATGCTGCACTCGCAGAGCTCAGGCGGTGTTGTATTTCAGTGTCGATGTTGACTTTTGTGGAGAGGTGGCTACCAAGGTAGCGGAAATGGTCAACATTTTCTAATGTTGCACCGTTAAGCTGTATTCCTGGCTTTGCAGAGGGATTAGCTGGTGCCTGTTGGAAGAGCACTTTGGTTTTCTCGATGTTCAGTGAGAGGCCGAGCTTCTCGTATGCTTCTGCGAAGGTGTTTAGAGTGGCTTGTAGGTCTTCTTCTGAACGCGCACAGACTACGTTGTCATCAGCATATTGGAGTTCTATAACAGATGTTGTGGTGACCTTGGTTTTGGCTCTCAGTCTGCTGAGGTTAAATAGCTTGCCATCTGTCCGATAGATGATTTCCACTCCGGTGGGAAGCTTCCCATCAACAAGGTACAAACATTGTAATAAAACAAATTGATAAAACATAATAAAATTACATTAAAAATAAAACATGGCTTGATAAAAGACCTGAGGACGCTCATCAAAATGACCTGGAGGCCTTGTTTATGCTGGGCTTGGTCTCCATGCAAGCTGCCCCGAGTCCCTTCGGGGAGAGAGATTGTGGTGGGATATAAAAATAAAGTTGTTATTATTATTACGTACATACAATATATAGATGTCACTATCTATATTTTCCAATTCCCAATCACTTCCTTGTTCCTTCCTTCCTTCCCACCTCACTCCATTCTTCCTTCCCTTCCTTCCTCCTCCCTTATTGTTATTTATTTATTTATTATTATTATTATTATTAAACTTATATACCGCTACTCCCGGTTTGGCTCGGAGCGGTTTACAAAAATAGATTAAAACAATACATTGGGCTTTAAAATAACAATAAAAACAATAAAAGCAACAATAAAAGCAACAATAAAAACAGACATAGCCCCGAGTCTTTCACCCATTGAACGCTTGTCGGAAGAGCAAGGTTTTGCAGGCTTTCCGAAAGGCAAGTAAGTCTCGGGTGGTTCGAGTTTCCACTGGCAAGGCATTCCATAATTGAGGGGCTACAACCGAGAAGGCTCTCTGCCTAGTGGAAGACAAATGATAAGTCCGTATGTTAGGGACTTCAAGCAAATTTTGGTCTTCAGACTGAAGTAATCTCTGGGGTTGGTAGGGTGATAAGCGGGCCCTCAGGTACGCTGGCCCCAGACCATGTAAGGCCTTGAAAGTTAGTACTAGTATCTTGAAAGTAATCCGGTACTCAATCGGTAGCCAGTGCAGCTGTTGAAGAATTGGGGTGATACGCCACCTCGCCGGCACCCCAGCGAGAAGACGAGCCGCCGCGTTTTGCACCAGCTTCAGTTTCCGGATCACTGACAGAGGAAGGCCAATGTAGAGGGCGTTACAGTAGTCGAGCCTCGAGATGACCGTCGCCTGGATCACCGTCGCCAGGTCGTTCCTAGATAGGTAGGGAGCCAGTCGCTTAGCCTGGCGTAGATGGAAAAACGCAGATCTGCTCACAGCAGAGACCTGGGCCTCCATTGTGAGCAGAGGGTCTGATAAGACACCAAGACTTTTTACAGAAGATGACGGACGTAGTGTCTCACCATCCAGGGTAGGCAGCTGGATCTCCCTCCCACCCGGACGGCCCAGCCAAAGGATCTCCGTCTTCGCTGGATTCGCCCTCAACCTGCTGGCACGCAACCATCCAGTAACGGCTTCAAGGCACTGATGGAAACTATCGGGTACGGAGTCCGGCTGGCCCTCCATCCTCAGAATGAGCTGAGTGTCATCAGCGTACTGGTGGCACTCGAGCCCAAACCTGTCGGGCAAGCGGTCGCATATAGATGTTAAATAATAGAGGAGAGAGAATAGCTCCCTGTGGGACCCCACAAGTTAGCGGAGACCACGCGGAAACCAACCCTCCCCTCACCACCCGCTGTCCCCGATTTTGGAGGAAGGAGGACACCCATTTAAGGGGTATCCCCCTAACCCCCGTCATGGCTAGGCGATGGGTCAATAGATTGTGGTCGACCGTATCAAATGCTGCTGTGAGATCCAATAACACAAGCAGCGCTGATCCGCCTTGATCCCTCTGGCAGCGAAGTTGGTCTGTGATGGCGACCAGCACAGTCTCCGTCCCGTGCCCCCTACGGAAGCCGGACTGGAAGGGATCAAGTCCGGCTGTGTCATTGAGGAACTGCTGCAACTGTTCCACTGCTGCTCTCTCAACCAGCTTGCCCAGAAACGGAAGGTTCGACACTGGGCGGTAGCTAGCGGGAAGCGAACGATCTAAGTCTGGTTTCTTCAGCAGCGGAGATACTGATGCCTCTTTTAAACCCTCTGGAAAAACTCCTTGCTCAAGGGAGCTATTTATTATATTCAACAGAGGTTCAGCCAGGCTTTTACTAGCCAGGAGGGACACGGATCGAAGGAGCAGGTGGTCGGCCTAGCTGCAGTCATGATCCTGTCGACAGCCTCTGCATCCAGCAGGGTAAACCGGTCCAGGATGGGCCCAGAGAGTGGCCACGGAGTCTCAAGTTCAGTTACTGTATCCATCGTGGCAGGGAGTTCCCGACGAAGAAGCGAGATCTTGTCTGCAAAATAGCTCTGGAAAACCTCAGCAGAAGGAGCCAGGTCATTATTGTTTGGAACAGAAGGGACCTTTGTCAGGGATCTAATGATCGTAAATAATTGTGCTGGGTGTGAGCTCGCAGACGCTATCAAGGAAGCATAATACGACTTTTTTGTCTGCTCATAAGACTCTCTGGATTTCTTATAAGCTGATTCCGATTCCTCATCATGGCGTTCCCGCCACATGACCTCTAGCCGTCTCTTCTCCCGTTTCATCGCACAGAGCTCCTCAGTGAACCAAGGAGACTGATTCTTACGGGGTCGGAGAAGGTGTCTAGGGGCGATCTCATCGAGTGCATTGGATAATTTGGTGTTCCATGTATCCACTTGCACCTCCAGTGAGTCGCTGACAGGTTCTATGGCCTTTAGAGCATTCAGGAACCTGACCGGTTCCATTAGTCTCTTCGGGCGAACCCAAATAGGTTTGGCGCCCAGGTTGGGTGGGTTGGTGTGCTCTATACGGATTCCTAGGGCACAGTGGTCCGACCATGAAACCTCCGAAACGGAGGTTAGGGTCACTTGGATTCCAACCCCAAAGATCAAATCTAGTGTGTGGCCAGCCTGATGTGTAGGCCCAGTATTATAAAGTGAGAGTCCTAGTGTCGCCATGGTCAACACTAGGTCTTCAGCTGCTGAGGAGAAGGAGCCTGCATCAGCATGGACATTGAAGTCCCCCAAAACAATAAGCCTGGGGAACCTCAAGGCCCACTCCGACACAACCTCTAGCAGCTGTGATAGGCTGTCCACTGGTGCATTAGGCGCACGGTACACCAGTAGAAAGGCTATACTCTCCTGTGAATCCCACACAAGGCCAACGCTTTCCATACCAGAGATGTTTAGTGGGAGCCGCCCTCAGAGATAAATTTTCTCGTGCGAGCATTGCCACTCCACCCCCCCGTCTCCCGGTCCGCATCTGGTGGGTGATAACAAAATCTGGAGATGATAATTCCTGGAGGAGGACCTCATCACCCTCCTGCAACCAGGTTTCTGTGATACATGCTAAGTCAGCCCCACTTTCAATAATGAAGTATGAAGAAGTATGAAGTAATGAAGAATAATTTAGGTAAACGTAAAGGTTCCCCTCCCCCAGTGGCGCAGCGGATTAAACCGCTGAGCTACTGAACTTGCAGATCCCTTTCTTGGGATTGCGGTTTCTATTGTAGTTGGACAGTGGCCTGAAATTATACTTGACTGGATTTGCGCTTTTGAATGAAGATTTACTTAATATTTAGTGATCCAAATAATATCAATTCTTGAATATGACTTGTGTCTCTCTATCAGAGAAGAAGGTTTCGTTCTTTTCTTCTGGGTGTAAGAACCTCCAGAGATCTATGATTGACAGTTTTTCTACCCTAATCCAGAAGCATTTTTCCTTGATTCTCTTGAATTGGCTTTTTAGTTTTTCAAAATCCATATTGAAATCCACAATAGAGTTGCAGTCAATATCCTCCATCTCTTTCCAAAAAGTTTCAAAGAAAGAAGCTTTTGCATAGTTAGAAGCATAAATATTGACAAGTGTTTTCTTTGTTTGTAATTTTATCATGGCCATTAGAAATCTTTTTTTATCTTAACCATTTGAGGTTGCCAGAATTTGAGGATATACAATAACAGGCCATTTCTTTTGGAAGTTCCTGCTGAAACCAATTCTTCTCCCACTCTTTTTGGTTAAAAGTATTTCCTGGCCTGTTGTTTAAGGCGTGTCTCCTGCACCACTATTATATTAGCATTTTAAAATATAATTTTAATTGACAAAAATATTTATTACAGTGTTATAAAATGGGAATATCGGGGACAGGAAAGGGTCCTGGATAAGAGTAGGGACAACTACCACCTGGGTGAAGGTGATTTTTTTTTCTCGGGGTATAAGGTAGAACATGGGATGGAAAGAAGGGAAAAGACAGAGAAGGGGATTTTGTTGACCTCCAGTCTTCTTCGTTGGGGTTTAAAAGTCTGCATTTCATCTCTTATTTAATTAGTGGGTCTCCCATTCGTCCTTTCTCCAGATGTGAACAATGCAGTGGGCCTTTCCGCACACAGAGTGCTCACCGGGAGGGAAGAGACGCGGCCGGCGGAGACCTTTCCCGTTGGGCACAGCTTCCGACCTTTGCCGACCACGTCTCACCCCTCCCGGCGGTGTACATTACAGTGTAACTTGGTAGAAAGTTGCTAACCACCATTGCTAACAGCTTCAGGACCTTTCCTGTTCCCCCTCAGCCACTTAAGTACCTGGAGGGAGGGCCCAAGTTGACCCGCGCCTGATCTACCCAGGGACTCCATTATGTTGGATGAGCCAGACTCTACTGTACTGACTACTGGGACTCAGTGCTGCAGAATCCTGGGAGCTGTAGCTTCATGTGGTGTCTAAATGTCTCTGCCACAGAAAGCTCTTGCCTTCTTAAACTACAACTCCCAGGAATTTGGTCTCAGTGAGCAGTTAAAATGGAGTCACGCTGCATTAGTGGCCCAAATCAGGGAAGCCTTACAGAATCAAAGGAAACCATGTAGGCCTTTTGGAGACTCCTTGAAGGCCTCTTCCCTCCCAAAGGCATCCCGGGAAGACCTTTCCTTTCTTTGCACAACCTCCAGTTCCCTCTTGATTTCCTTTTGCCTGTCCAAACTTGCAGGTCGTGTTTTGATTGACAGGAGGGGCGGACGGGACTGGCTTATCTCCTCGCCTTGCTCTTTCCTCGCTGTTCGACTGAGGGAATGAATGGCTTGAATGGAACTTCGTTCAGCATGGACTCATTTTGGGAACATCCCAACAAGCCTCAGTGTGGGTTTGAATGAGCCGGGTGGGAAGGCAGATCCTTGGTCATTTGGAAGATTTCTTCGTCCCCAAGCTCGTATTATATAATATGCGCCAGGTTATGCATATATAGGGTTGTTGTATGTCTTTCGGGCTGTGTGGCCATGTTCCAGAAGTATTCTCTCCTGATGTTTCGCCCACATCTATGGCAGGCATCCTCAGAGGTTGTGAGGCATGGATAAACTAGGCAAGGAAGGTAAATATATATCTGTGGAGAGTCCAGGGTGTGACAAGAGTCCTTTGTCAGTTGGAAGCCAGCATTAATGTTGCAATTAATCACCCTAATTAGCATTGGAAAGGTTTGTCTCTTGCCTGGGGGGCATCCCCTGTTCAGAGTCATTAGCCGTCCTTGGGGCTCCTCTGCCCTCAGAGTGTTGCTTCCCATTTACTGTTCTGAGTTTTGAGTTTTTTAATACTGGTAGCCAGATTTTGTTCATTTTCATGGTTTCCTCCTTTCTGTTGAAGTTGTCCACATGCTTGTGGATTTCAATGGCTTCTCTGTGTAGTCTGACATGATAGTTGTTGGAGTGGTCAAGCATTTCTGCATATATAGATTGTATAATTATATATACAGTATATTACTAGCTTGGGTCCCCAGCGTTGGCCCAGTTATTCGAAAAAGTAATTTTTTAATTGTACAAATTCATGGTTCAGGTGTTTCTCACTTTTAGCTGCCAGAACCTCCATGCCATCTTGCATCGCAGCTTTCTCCATTTTGTCGGGTATTCTTCTGGTCTTGCAGTTCAGACTCACTGCTGGCATGATGCTCCTGGTGGCTGACATCTGCTGTCGAGCATTCCTTAGAGCAGATCATTCTCGTTTCCCAGCAGGAGGGAGTCCTTGCTGTCCCAGTCGGTGCATGGGTCCCTGTGCTCACTCTCTCTGTGTAGGGCCGTGGGCTTTGTCCTTCCCCATTCTAGCTGGTGGGGCCTGTCGGGACTGTCCTTTCTCTCCCTGGGCCGATGTGGCTCCCTCCAGCACTCTGCTGCTCGACGGCTTTCCTTCCCGCATGGGAAACAAGGATCCCGTTGTCCTTTTCTTTCCTGGCTGCTCAACCATCCTTGTGGAGGATTCTGTGGACCTCCTCCTCCCAAGGCTATTGCTGTCAGTCCTTGGAAGGTGTAGGACACAAAGGTAGGCTCACACAGCTGGGGCTATGGAAACTTTATTGAATCCGCCTTGCCAAGATGATCACAAAGCTTACACTGTCCCTTTTCCGCCAGCCCCCCCAGTATACCAAGATGCTTCTTCCCTCCCTCTCCCACGTTTCCCCCTTCCCATTCACACCTTCCCGTCAACAGTTCTTTCCCATGTTTGAAACCCAGAGCAGGTCATAAATCAGTCTTTCCAAACAAATGGTCTTCCTCTTCCGGCTCTCCCCCCCCCCCCCCCCCCGCCCCTTTGCTCTGGTCGGATGTGAAAAGGTCAGTTGGCTTTTTGCATCCTGACAATTGCGGTGTTTCTCCTGATGACGCCATCCCTGGCTCCTTGTCTCACTTGCTCTTTGTCATACTCCACTCTCCCCGCTAAGATGATCCATTCCTCTAGAGACCTGGGACTCCTTGGCCCACAGGATACTGGGTCAAACTCTGTGGTCCTCTATTCTCTCACAAATTTAGTGACTCTTCTGGGTCTTCTCCCAGAAATGACGGGTCGAGTGCTAGGGCAGCCATGAGAGCTGCAGTCCCACAGGGGGAGAACTCCTGCGGGGTTGTCTCTAAGGCCTCGCTAGGTGTCCAGTCTCTGACATCCTGCTGCTACACACCTCTCATTGTTGGTAGAGAAAGAGCCTTTCGAAGAGACAGGGCTTAATGTCAGAAAGAAAGTTGCTTCTAAGCTCTAACCCTAATGCACCAGGTTATATCTCTTCCCTGTTTCCTTTCACCGCCTCATTGTTTACACATTCCCATGGAACCTAACTGCTGTCTCCATAACAACCATTATGGTTACCTTCCCTCTCCCACCCTTGATCACCCAGATGGTCATCATTAACAGCTTCTTGTTCACAGCTCTTTGATGGCATGGTCACTCCTAAGGCTTCCTTCGAAGATAGAGTGATCCATGACAGCTGATGCCTTATTGAATGGCAACTCCCAAAAATTCTATAGTATTGATCTATGGCAGCTGAGGTTGGACTCAGTTTGTGTTTGTTCTATGCGGTAGGTGTGTCCCAGGTCAGGGAAGCCTTTCAGAAGCAGAGAACAGCATTTTGGACCTTGTAGAGGCCACTTGGGGCACTTCCAGACAGCACTAAATCACGGGTTTTAAACAGGGGCAAAAGATCCCAGAACTTCAGAAGAGGTCCACATACAGACCTGTTGGTCCTGGGATTTCTGCCTCCATTGTCCAGACTTGCTGCTTTGTTCCGAGAGTTAGAGGCTCCCAAAATGGTTGCTGCAGGACTTCTGCCTGAAACCTCAGCGGGTTTTTTTTAAATGGCAAGATGCAGATTTGCAGAGATTCAGATATGCGGATCACTGCAACAGTTCCGTTCTTTGTCCTGGCCAGAGAAACTGCCCTCCAAACGTTTCATGAAGTATTTGCCACACAAACAAACCTAATGGGGCAGGGCCACCTTGCCCAAGTCAGCACTGCGCAATAAAACAGGAACAGGCAATTGTAAGCCAGGAACAGAAGTTTGTCATTATCTTCTACTTTTACAGCCTGGCTGCCTGGCCATCTGTCCAGACAGATTTGGTTGTGTACTTGTGGCATCGAACAACAGGGCGCTGTTCCTAGGTTCCACATGACTTTCCCTATTAGCCACCTGCATGACCTTGTCTCTATATATTTACATTCCTCTCCAGCACGTCCCTGTCCCAACAGCCCGTAGTAAGCATTTGTCATTTACGTTACCCATGTTGTCAGCACACACCCAATGAGGAACCAACATGTATAGCCTGGCAATATCATCATGTTGTTCCCTGGCGCAAGTACACTACAAAACCTGTCTTCACCGATGGCATACAACAAAGTGTGAGTAATTATAGTAATGATGGCATTCTGTTCCTGGTTTGAAAGTGTCTGCTCCTGTGTCATTGTGTACTGCTTACTGTGAAGGTACTTGTTGCACCCCAGGAACTCGATTTTTCGGCCACAACCTTCATTAAACAGGTGAAGGGTGAAGTTCCTCTTCCCTGGCCAAAGTTTTTGCCTTCTTACTCGAGTGTCACCTTCCTTTTAGGAACCAACCAATCATGAACAAGCATCTAAAACCCGGGAACAAACCCAGTTCAAAAATCCTGTGATTTCCGATTCCAGGGACATGCAGACATGCGAAGATCTGGATATTTGGCAAAAACCACGATATTCCCACACCTGGAAATCTCACGTTTTTTGCCTTTTCTAGCGGTTGCTTTTGGGTTTACAGGGAACGGTGTCTGGCCACTCTACTGTTTACTACGGAAGCTCCTGAGATGAAGGGACTGTCTGGACGGGCCCTTGGAGGCATCCTCCAAAAAGTATCCAGGCAGACTTTTTTCCCCACAGCCTCTGTTTTTCTCAAGATTTCCTTTTGGTTGGCCAAATATTGAGGCCCATACTTTTATTTAATGCCGGGGGAGGGGGCAATTGAATTATCTGCTCCCTCCCTTTTCCCTCTGTTTTGCTCATGCTCAGTAAGTCATTTGTGAGGCATCTTCCAGGACAGGAATGGACAGAGTGGGTGCCGTTCTTCCCCAGGTTGGGATTTAATGGCTTAGATTACTGCAGACACGTTCCTACAACCCTGTGCACATAACCCGTGTTTCTCTCAATCGCCTTCACCTGCTGAAAAGCCTTTCCCCACAACAGAGGGCAGTAAATAGAGGCGGAAATGGACAGGGTGGAAAGGGCTGGGCAGGAAGGAGGGTTTCCCGACTGCTCTGTGCCTGTGAATTTGCATGCCGTCCTGCGGCTCAACCAAGGGAGTAAACAATCCAACGGGGACTTAGTCCAGGCGAGACCAGTTCTGTGAGCCTAAATGGGGTGTTGAATTTGCCAGGCAGGAAGGCAACGTCTTTGGGAATTTGGGATTCCTTTGAGAGATGTAGGAAATGTGGTGGCAGCAGAGGTCCAATTTGGGATGCACAGGAGACGGACCTGGGATCCCTTGTGGCCTGAAAGGGAACCTGAAATTCATGAAATCATCAGGAAAGGGATCATTGTGCCTCTTAAGATTAAACTTATGCTGGTAATTCAAGGAAACCCATTATTCAGAGTGAATGACGTCCTGTCTATGGTCTGTTTGACTGTCTGCCTTGTGTTTCTTTAGCCATGTTTAGGTCAAGCCAACAAAACCAATGTGGTTCTTTAGTATTGTATGAAGGTCCCTTTTTTCTTCCATCCATAATAATAATAATAATAAAACTTTATTTATACCCCGCCACCATCTCCCCAACGGGGACTCGGGGCGGCTTACATGGGGCCATGCCCAAGACAATACAATAAACCATAACATAATACAATTAAATAATACATTACATAAAATAAACAGTACAACATAAGATCAAAACAGCAATATAACACGAGCGGGCCGCATGAATACTACATTTAAAACTAGATTAAAAATTAAAACTGGGTGAGAAAGGGATCTATCCCTCTTTCCTTCCATCAATCACTCCTATTTTCATCCTCCCTCCCTTCTTTCCTTCTGAATCCATCCCTTATAGTTCATAAATCTGTGATCACCTTTGCTTGTTTCTGTGTGTCCTTGAGACACTTCATATCTCCATTTCTGGGTAGTTCAATTTTCAACACAAGCACTGAATGGAAAAGAGGATCATCTTGGAAATAATGGAAGTTTGCAGGTTCATGTTTAACCTTTTGCTCTTCTTTCTTGATCAGGGAAATGAAGACCCTATGAAGTCACCACAGGCATAAAAAGAAAATATCAATATCTAGTGGAGATTGAGGAATTTGGAAACCAAAGGGCAATAATGAAAGAAATCCTGTGGGAAGAAGAAATCCTCTCTAGGTGCCAATCTTGTGGAACTCAATTTTGATCAGAAAGAAAAAGGGAACACTCACGTGTCCATATCACAAAACTGTCGACATGGAGGAGAAACCCTATACATGCCTTGAGTGTGGAAAGAGCTTCAGTTGGAGGAGCAATCTGCTACTGCATGAAAGGACTCACACTGGGGAGAAACCTTTTAAATGCCCGGAGTGTGAACAGAGCTTCACTCATAGTTCAGGCCTATATTCACATCTAAGGACTCACACTGGGGAGAAACCTTTTAAATGCCCGGAGTGTGGACAGAGCTTCACTGAGAGTTCAGGTCTACGTTCACATCAAAGGACTCACACTGGGGAGAAACCTTTTAAATGCCCGGAGTGTGGACAGAGCTTTGCTCATAATGGAAGTCTACATTCACATCAAAGAACTCACACTGGGGAGAAACCCTATAACTGCCTGGAGTGTGGACAGAGCTTTACTCAAAAGGGACACTTAGATTCACATCAAAGGACTCACACTGGGGAGAAACCCTATAACTGCCTGGAGTGTGGACAGAGCTTTGCTCGTAGTTCAAATCTACGTTCACATCAAAGAACTCACACTGGGGAGAAACCCTATAACTGCCTGGAGTGTGGACAGAGCTTTGCTCGTAGTTCAGGACTACGTTCACATCAAGGAACTCACACTGGGGAGAAACCCTATAAATGCCTGGAGTGTGGACAGAGCTATACTCGTAGTTCAGGACTACGTTTACATCAAAGAACTCACACTGGGGAGAAACCCTATAAATGCCTGGAGTGTGGACAAAGCTATACTTGTAGTTCAGGATTACGTTCACATCAATGGACTCACACTGGGGAGAAACCATATAAATGCCTGGAGTGTGGACAGAGCTTTGTTTGTAGTTCAGGACTACGTTCACATCAAAGAACTCACACTGGGGAGAAACCCTATAACTGCCTGGAGTGTGGACAGAGCTTTGCTTGTAGTTCAAATCTACGTTCACATCAAAGAACTCACACTGGGGAGAAACCCTTTAAATGCCTGGAGTGTGGACAGAGCTTCACTGAGAGTTCAGGCCTACGTTCACATCAAAGGACTCACACTGGGGAAAAACCCTATAACTGCCTGGAGTGTGGACAGAGCTTCACTCAGAAGGGAAGCTTACATAGACATCAAAGGAGTCACACTGGGGAGAAACCCTATAAATGCCTGGAGTGTGGACAGAGCTATACTCATAGTTCAGGACTACGTTCACATCAAAGGACTCACACTGGGGAGAAACCATATAAATGCCTGGAGTGTGGACAGAACTTTGCTTGTAGTTCAGGTCTACGTTCACATCAAAGGACTCACACTGGGGAGAAACCCTATAACTGCCTGGAGTGTGGACAGAGCTTCACTCAGAAGGGAAACTTACATACACATCAAAGAACTCACACTGGGGAGAAACCCTATAAATGCCTGGAGTGTGGACAGAGCTTCTCTCATAA
Organism: Anolis carolinensis; assembly: GCF_035594765.1. Classification (NCBI taxonomy): domain Eukaryota; kingdom Metazoa; phylum Chordata; class Lepidosauria; order Squamata; family Anolidae; genus Anolis; species Anolis carolinensis. The sequence continues at coordinate 4,218,899 of NW_026943827.1, read as the reverse complement.
TTCAAATCTACATACACATCAAAGAACTCACACTGGGGAGAAACCCTATAAATGCCTGGAGTGTGGACAGAGCTTCTCTCATAATTCAAATCTACATACACATCAAGGAACTCACACTGGGGAGAAACCCTATAAATGCCTGGAGTGTGGACAGAGCTTCATTCAGAGTTCAAGTCTACGTTCACATCAAAGGACTCACAACTGGGGAGAAACCCTATAAATGCCTGGAGTGTGGGCATACCTTCAATCATAGTGGATATCTACGTAAACATCAAAGGATTCACACGGGAGAAACCCTATACATGCCGGGTGTGTGGTAAGAGCTTCACGCAGAGTTCAGGTCTACGTTTACATCAAAGAACTCACACTGGGGGGAAACCATAGAAATGCATGGAGTGTGGACAGAGCTTTTCACAGAATAACATTAGACATCATAGAATTCATAGAATTCACCCTGTTAATTGACACCAGAGTGTCATTCTAACATGTACAAAAGCAACTTGCAAATTTTGGAAATGCAAGCTCAAAGTTGGGACATTTCATCACATGTGGTGTATTGTAGAAAGATTGAACTAAAATACAGTGTTCCCTCACTTATCCCAGGGGTTAGGTTCCAGGACCACCCACAATAAGTGAAAATCCGCGAAGTAGGGATGCTATATATTTCTACATTATTTTAGTAGTTATACACTATTTTAAGTCTTTATCAAGAAATCATGTGTTGATAAATCGCCTCCTTCTCCTCTTGTTGCCGCTTGGGCTCCTTTTCTCTCCCTTTGGCTTCTCCTTCCTCCCTTCCTTAGGCTGTACATTGTAATTTTGTATTATTTATAGTCGTCTTTTAGAATTTATTGAAAAACCGCAAAACAGTGAATCCGCAAAGAGCGAAGTAGTGAGGGAACTCTGTATGTTCCATTCTGGAAGTAATTATATTATCTAAAGGGAATAGAATAATGAGAGATAAAAATTAACAGATAGAATTAGGCCTTTAGGCATGTATCCCTGTCTGTTAGTTCAGCTGTATGAAGGTTTCGCAGGTCTGTTTGTTTCTGATTTAGTTTTGTATCTCATGTAGTAGTAGTAATAATAATAATAATAATAATAATAATAATAACAACAACTTTATTTTTATACCCCGCCCCATCTCCCCGAAGGGACTCGGGGCGGCTTACATGGGGCCTTGCCCGATAAAACAATCAAATATCAAAACACAGCAAAAAAACAGTTATCCAATAAAAACATCAATTACAGTAAAAACAATTGTTAAAATCAACATAAAACATACAATATTAACACTGGAGACTAATTCATAGAACTCAGGCAAAGTGCAACATGGGCCGAAATGGGGAAGGTAATTTCACAGTTGAAATGGACAAAGTGCAATATAGCATTGGCAACACCTCGAGAATGGGGCTATTATAAAATGGGCAGATAGATCAGTCCAACACCAGATTAAGTATCAAAGGCCTTTTGAAAGAGCCAGGTTTTTAAGCTCCTACGGAAGGAGAGGAGGATAGGGGCCTGCCTGATCTCTCTAGGGAGCGAGTTCCAAATCCGGGGGGCCACGACGGAGAAGGCCCTCTCTCTCGTCCCCACCAACCGCGACTGCGAGGGTGGTGGGAGCGAGAGAAGGGCCTCCCCCGACGAGTGAAGAGAACGTGCGGGTTCGTAGGGGGAGATGCGGTCTCTAAGGTAGGTGGGTCCCAAACCGTTTAGGGCTTTGTAGGTGATAACCTGCACCTTGAATTGAGCCCTGAAAGTAAATGGCAGCCAGTGAAGCTCCTTAAACAGAGGCGTTGAACGCGCCCTGTAATTCGCTCCGGTTAGAAGCCTGGCTGCCGAACGCTGTACTAGTTGTAATTTCCGGGCCATCTTCAAAGGCAGCCCCACGTAGAGCGCATAGCAATAGTCCAGTCTAGAGGTAACTAAGGCATGGACCATCATGGTCAGATCAGACTTCTCGAGGTACGGTCGCAGCTGGCGCACAAGTTTTAATTCTGCAAAGGCCCTCCCGGCCACGGCCGACACCTGAGCCTCAAGCGTCAGCCCCGAATCCAGGAGGACCCCCAAACTGCAGACCTGCGCCTTCAGGGGGAGTGCGACCCCGTCAAGCACAGGTTGCCACCCAATACCCCAATCTGACCTGGAGGACCTCTGTCTTGTCGGGATTAAGTCTCAGCTTGTTCACCCTCATCCAGGCCAACACAGCGGCCAGACACTGGTCCAGAATCCGAGGGGCTTCCTTGGATTTAGGTGGAAAAGAGTAGTAGAGATGGCGTAGAGATGGCACTGTACTCCAAAACTCTGGATAACCTCTCCCAGCGGTTTCATGTAGATGTTAAAAAGCATGGGGGACAGAATAGAACCTTGCGGGACCCCACAGGTCAATGGCCAGGGGTCCGAGCAGGTGTCCCCCAGCTTCACCAACTGGGAACGGCCCTCCAGAAAGGCCCTGCAGTACCCCCAAGGCCCATCCCAGAGAGCCGCCCCAGAAGGATACCATGGTCAATGGTATCGAAAGCCGCTGAGATGTCCAAGAGAACCAGCAGGGTCACACTCCCCCTGTCCAGCTCCCTGCGGAGGTCATCCACCAAGGCCACCCAAGCCGTCTCGGTACTGTAACCAGGCCTGAAGCCAGACTGACAGAAGTAGTTAGTTTCATGTGTAGTTGAAGCATTATATACAATTTCTGCCTTTTTTGTAATGTTGCTTTTAATCTCTCTTTTTTGATTTTTATTTTTTTTTGCCATAAAGAGGGGGATTTATAAGGGACAAAACTGCTGAAACCGTCAACTTGTTTTGTTCTGAACCCAAAGGTTTCCTGTTCTTTGGCTGCCGAGTGTTCAGGGAAGAGTGAGGTCTGTGAGATCAGTGAGTAGAAAACATGACACAATTTAGATAATGGTTTGTGGCACAACAACAACCCTTGTAGTAGTCAATGGGATATTCTGTATGCCTTCTTTAATGTCAAGTAAGACAATTTCCCCTTATGTCTGGAGGCTCTGTCGAACTGGCTACGTGCTAGTAGACTGAAGGTGAACCCGGCGAAGACCGAGATTCTTTGGCTTGGCTGCTCGACTGGTCTGACCCACTTGCTACCCACCTTCGATGGTGCTGCCCTATCTCCTTCGCCCACCATTAAGAGCCTGGGTGTCGTTTTAGATTCACAGCTGACAATGGAAGCTCAGGTCGCTGCTGCCAGCAAACAGGCCTTTTTCCACCTACGACAAGCGAGGCAACTGGCACCCTATCTATCTGATGAGGCTCTGGCAACGGTCATCCATGCCACGGTCACGTCTAGGCTGGACTATTGCAACGCCCTGTATGTTGGCCTTCCGATGTCCACGACCCGAAAGCTCGTATTGTTCAGAATGCGGTAGCCAGGCTACTCACAAGAACACCCATGAAATGCCACATCACACCACTGCTGCAGCATCTGCATTGGCTTCCAACTGATTACCGTGGTCTATATAAGATGCTAGTCCTGACCTTTAAAACTCTTTACGGCCAGGGCCCATCGTCCCTTAGGGACCGTCTCTCCTTCTCCCATCATCGGAGGTCGCAACGACCATCCCAACGAGACTTACTTTATGTACCGGGTCCTAGAGAAGTGCACTTGGAAAGGACCAGACGCAGAGCTTTTTCTATTTCTGCCCCTCCCTTATGGAATGCCTTGCCGCCCCATATGAGAGCCATGCGTGAGTTGGGGCCTTTTACCCTCGCACTCAAGACCTGGCTCTTTACTAGAGCTTTTAATCTATGTTAATTTTATCAATATTTGTATGTATATATTTTTATCCTTTACAATTTTATCTTGTAAATTGCCTAGAGCATCGTGGATGGAGGGCAATTAATAAATAGTTAAATGATGATGATGATATTGTGCTCAGATACAAAGATTTATAAAGGAAACACCACAATGGATATAAAACAATGGGAAGCACGGGAAGCAGATTATGTGTGCTCACCACACCTCACACAGATAGGACCACGTGTGCTATAAACATGGAAGATGTGATACATTCACACAAGATACAGGAATGGGATGACTTTGTGTTACTACTGTTCAGCTAATGTTATGGTCTGATGGAAATATAATAGAACCCGATAAACAAACATTCGGTTGAAATGTAAATGTAACATAACTTTTGTTCAAGATGATGAAACTGGGAATTTGGTGTACGTGGTGGAGAATGGAGACAGTGAAATAGACTTGAAGTTTAAAAAGTTATCCATAAATATAAGGAATTAATTGGGAAAAATTAAATATACTAGTAAAAACGAATCAGCAGGTGAAGAAACATTTGGAGAGTTATGAGGAAAGAAGTAAGAAAGGTTTTGTTAGGATCCAAGAGGTTGATGGAGAACGTCAGAGCGTGGCCGCAGAAGGAAGCAGCCCGACAGAACGTCACTGGTGTGATGAAATCAACGGATATTCACCCAAAGCGGCAGCAGCATGTTTACATCTATTGATGCGCCCAATAGTAAGGTGAGGGCTACAAGGAGTGACTGATCGATTTTCTGTATTTGAAAACGAATTGCAATACTTAGAAACGCAATTGTGAACTGTGATGTATGTTGACTCTATTGAGAGGGTTGATGGGCCAAAGTGCCTGCATTTCTATTCTATTTCTGATTGCTTTTAATTATGCATTATTAAGGTGTCTGCTTCAACTTATTCTATTAAAGATGCAACCTGCCTTCTTCCAGAGGAGAGGCAAGTGTCCGTATGTCGCCACTATGTTTCCGGAACATCTTGTGGTTAATGTGGTTAAGCTACTTACTGGAACATAAGTGAACAACATGTTTTTCTACAAATGTTGTTTATGATAAAGGAAGCACGCTTGCAACACTCTGTACTGCTCCAAAGAAATGAGGAACATGAGGATATATTGAGCTTCATTTCCAATGTTCTTCACGGCGGTCACCTTTGATTTGTCCATCCGTCTATACTGCAGTATAATAAAGGTACTTGTTTTAAACTCTGTTGGGCTCAGATTGGATCCATAGCGCTTTGACAAAGTTCCCGGTATTTAAATCTGTGTGAGCGGTTCGCTTTTCCGCTACATATAACTATATTAAACTGATTATATACATAGAATTGACACTGAATCAGACATGTGATACAATAAAGTAGTATTGATGTATCCAGGGCGTGTGTGTAAGAAACGGGAGTGTGTTTGTGTGGGTGCTTGTGAAGAAAGAAGAAACGGGCCTCAAAAGAAAACGGAGTTCACGCAAAGCGTGACATGGGACGGACTTGGGCGGTGAAGAGTGAGGCTTGTCGGCTCCAACGGGATGGGAGGAAGGGGCTGCCGCAGAAAGGCCGGGGGAGATGGCCTGAGGAGACGGAGTGGCCGCTGGAAGGCCGGAGCTAGCCTCTTGCCCCCCGGGGCTGGTGTGACCCACTTGGTTCGGGTGGGGGGGAGCTGCATTCAAGGGAGTGTGAGATCCTGCCCCCTCTCCTCCGGAGCCTGCTTCTTCCCCCAAAATGCCTGCGAGTTGGTCCTCTCTCTCTCCTTCCTCCAGGCTGGTGCAGGCAGAAGCTACAGAGAGTAAGGGATTTAGAGCAAATTGTAAGGCTTGTCAGCTCCAACTGTGTTGGTGTGGGTTAGTCTTCTTTGAAAGAGAGCCCAGGCACACAAGGGCTGAAGATCCCATACGGCTTGAATGTTCAGAATACAAGAGTCTGCTCCACTGCCCGTGTATATAGGCCTAGCTACAGTATCATCGGGAGCCTCCGGTGGCTCAGTGTGTTAAAGCGCTGAGCTGCTGAACTTGCAGACCGAAAGGTCCCAGGTTCAAATCCGGGGAGCGGAGTGAGCGCCCGCTGTTAGCTCCAGCTTCTGCCAACCTAGCAGTTCGAAAACATGCAAATGTGAGTAGATCAATAGGTACCGCTCCGGTGGGAAAGTAGTGGTGTTCCATGCAGTCATGCCAGCCATATGACCTTGGAGGTATCTACAGACAATGCCGGCTCTTCAGCTTAGAAATGGAGATGAGCACCAACCCCCAGAGTCGGACACAACTGGACTTAACGTCTGGGGAAACCTTGACCTTTACCGTACCATCAACCACTCTAGAGTCCCTTTCCCCCCACCTCAGGGCAATTGGGTTTTATGGCTGGTTCATGTGTCCTATCCTCCCTTTTGGCCCATGGCCTTGTGCTCTCCGTCAGTGCTCTGTGTCCGGAGATGGCATGAGATGGGGATCATGGCATCAGATTCTGATGAGTTGAGTTGGGTTCATTTGAGTCAAGTTGGGTTCACTTGACTTGAGTTGGGTTCCGTTGACTTGTCCAAGATTTGAGTTGTATTCATTTGGGTTCCATTGAGTTGAGCACTCTTAATAATTAATTAAATAATAATTAAAATACCATTATAAGCCAGCCAAGCTTTGGAAGGCGCGCACGTTACATGTAATATTTCTAATAATATTGCAGTATAGTACAACATAAGAATAGATAATGCTGATATTGTGCTATGCTAATAACGTATTGTACTGTATGTACATATCATTTGTAAGCCGCCTGGCTTGCTCTGTTTAAAGGCCTCCACCATTGATGGGTCTCCACCATCACTGGACCTACACCATGTCTGAGTCTCCACCAATTCCCACTGGAGCATCGAAGCACATCAACATACATGGGAGTCACTCTAGACCAGGGGTCCTCAAACTTTTAAAGCAGAGGGCCGGTCCACAATCCTTCAGACTGGAGGGGGCCGAATTATCATTTGGAGGAAAAAAAACGAACAAATTCCTATGCACACTGCACGTCTTATTTGTAGTGCAAAACAACGTATCTAAACATGAAAACAATTGTAACCAACATAAACCTATCAGGATTTCAATGGGAAGTGTGGGCCTGCTTCTGGCCAATGAGATAGTCAAGTTAATTAGGATTGTTGTTGTGTGCCTTCAAGTCATTTCAGACTTTGGGCAAGCCTAAGTCTAAAATTATGTATTTATTCATTTACTACATTTATTTATTACATTTATATCCTGCCCTTCTCACCCCGAAGGGGACTCAGAGCAGCTGTATGTACATACAATATATTATATTATTAGCATAGAACAATATTAGCATTATATATTACTATATTGAACTATACCACTATACTGTAATATTATATGTAATATATATCATATAATTAATATTATTATATGGTGTAAAGAAGTGTGATGACAGGGATGGAATCTTTTTGGATCCCACCGCTGCCACCAAATGTAAAGAAGTGTGATGACAGGGATGGAATCTTTTTGGATCCCACCTCTGTCAACAAATTGCGAAGGATTCACCTTCTACCTCTATGTATTCCACTTTTCAATGTTGTCGCTGCCACCACCTTTGAAAGATGCTTTGCTCAAATAATAAGCAACATTTGAAGAAACAGTGACTTGTTTATTTATAGCACAAAGCTTGATAGTTGCAAGAATGTTATATTTTGAGGTGAACGATGTTACTTCTGTACAGTAAGTGTTGCAAGATTTCTCAATAGTTTCACTGAGCTTAGTATGGTATCAGCTTTATATGACTTGTTTCTTTCAGTTAGGAATACTGTCCTTCTTGAACTTAGTTGATCTGTACCCGGTCAAACTTGAACTGGGGAGTTTAACTGGTTAACCCTAGTCCTCCTTGACTTAGGGATGTAGCCCCAGCTCTTTAGTTATCCCTACTAAAGGCTCAGCAACTTTAATTTTAGCCCTTCTCCGCTAAAACTCTCTAGCTGCTCAACTTCCTCCCACAATCTCTTCTCTCGATCTCACTCCTTTTCCACTGAACAGAACCAACTGCTCTGGTCAACCGACAAACTCCAACTGCCCAATTCCAACTGCTAAATTTGAATTCTAAGGCTTCCACCAGCAAGGTGAAGCCACGCCCCTTTTCCTGGCCATGCCTTAGAGGCTCCCAGCTTCTGTATAAGAATAGCTGAAATATATAACCTTAAACAGTCAACCTAAACATAGCAATCATGAATAAAACACAATGATCATGACATCTTTACAATGGTATTATTAATATTATATTGTATAACATTATAATATTATTATCAATATTATATGTATATACAATATATTATATTATTTAAAATGATATAAAAATATTACATTATAAAACTGAATATATATTATAAATGATAAATTATCATTTATATCATAAATGATCTTGGAGGGCTGCATCCGGCCCCTGGGCCTTAGTTTGGGGACCCCTGCTCTAGACCGTGCCCTGACTTACAAGAAGCACTGCTTGAATATCAAGCAAAAAGTGGTGCTGGAAAGAATATAATATGAAAGCTGACTGACACAACGTGGGGATCACAACGAGACACAGTGAAGACATCGGCCCTTGCACTCTGCTACTCTGCTCCTGAATATGTGTGCCCAGTGTGGAACACATCTCACCATACTAAAACAGGGGATGTGGCCCTTGGTGAGACATGCCGCATTATCACAGGATATCTACTCCGACACCACTGGAGAAGTTATACTGTTTAGCCGGTACAGCACCACTTGACATCTGTCGGGAAGTAGCAGCCAGCAATGAAAGGACCGAGGCAGTGACATCTCTGGCCCATCCTCTGTTTGGATATCAGTCAGTACGCCAACACTTTAAATCAAGAAAGAGCTTTCTAAAATCTACAGAGATTCTCACAGGAACACCTCAGCAAGCGAGAATCCAAAAGTGGCAGGGCAGAACCCATAACCTCAGTCCATGGCTGATACCAGATGAGGGACTCCCTCCTGGGCACGTAGAAGACTGGGCAACTTGGAAGACGCTGAACAGATTGCGTTCTGGCACCACGAGATCCAGAGCTGATCTTAAGAAATGGGGCTAGGAAGTGGAGTCCGCGACATGCGAGTGTGGAGAAGAGCCAACCACAGACCCCTTACTACAATGCAGCCACAAGCACATTGGGGGATACAAGGCTCACTTCCAAAAAAGGCACAAGAGTGGCTTCTCAAACAGGCAGGGGGAAATCTCTCTTTCAAGATCCCAACCACTGCCACCATTAAATGTGGGACACCCTGCCCACAGCTCTTTCCATTTAGGCCAAGGGAATCTTCTTCTTAATATCCCACGCCTTTTCAAGATGGGATCTCTCCAATCCCACTATGGCAGGGGGCCATCCTTCTTTCAGGATCCCAGCCACTGCCAGCTAGAAACCCTTGAGTCTGTGCTGTGCGTGTATGAGAGGATGTGACACTGAGGGGAAGGATGAGAGACAAATCTTCCGCTGACTCTAAGTAGAGCAATTCACCACTCAGGAGCACTGTCTTTATTACAAACAAAGAATTATTTATTGATGGTTTCTTTAGTCCAAAAAGCGTAACTGGTTGCAAAGGTTTACTTCTTCCGTTTCATTTGTACATAATATAGATAATATCTTTCATTCTGTAACATCAACCACTTGACTGGAACTTTGTCTCAACAGTATTCCTTTTCCTCAGCTCTATCTCACTGGAAACTTAAACCTAACTGACTTCAGACATCTTCTTTCAAGCTCACCGGCTAGAGAACTTCACTAACTCACTCTTTTTGAAACATTCCCTCCTTTTTCATCCAGCTAGCTCCGCCCCTTTCGTGCTAGCTTCGAAATAGTTGCATTTCTACGTTACCATGGTGACACATAGCCAATCAGCAGTAGCCAACTCCTGCCCACCTTGACCACTGAATCAACATTACATAACATAGACAAAAATCCCCAATAAAATAGGGCTTTCCGTTACAGGGGACCTTCTCACAGCGACACCAGAGGCACTCCAAGCGGCCAGCTTCTAGTCAAAGGAAATCTAGTATCATGCCAAGTTTTAACTTTGTGTTATTTTATTTTCCGTGTCAGGAGCAGCTTGAGTCGCTTCTGGGGAGAGTGCGGATGAGCTCCCTCTATCAGCTCCAGCTCCATGCGGGGAAATGAGAGAAGCCTCCCACAAGGATGGTGAAACGTCAAAACATCCGGGCAACGTCCCCTGGGCAACGTCGTTGCAGACGGCCAATTCTCTCACTCCAGAAGCAACTCAGTTTGCTCCTGACACGAAAAAACAAAAACTTTGTGTTATTAAAATACATTATAAGAGTACTCTCAATTAGTTTCTGACATGATAGATCAAATAAAATCACTGGGCTTCCACCGATACTGAGGCTCCATTAACTCAGATGCTCCACCATCCTGTGCTTTCCAAATTTTATCTTCTATTTTTAAAGGTTATTAACTTAAAATCTGCATGAACCAAATCTTCTAACCTTCCCATTTGTGTGAACATGTTTGTACGATTTCCCAGCCAAGCGACCAGACGTGGTCTCTGAAAGCCTCATTGATCTCACAGACCTCACTCTTCCCTGAACACTCGGCATCAAAAGAACAGGAACCCTTTCGGTTCAGAACAAAACAAGCTGACGACCAAACTTGGCACACAGAACGTGGGAGTTGTAGTTCACCCTGCATCCAGAGAGCATTCGGAAGCCCACCAATGACGGATGTGGACCAAACTTAGCACACACAACCCTGATGACCAACAGAACACACTGGAGGGGTTTGCGGGATAGACAAGGCAGTGAAAAAGAATCGATGGTGATCAAAGCAGTGAATACATGTTGTATAAAGCATAATAGGAACAATAATGTCTGAAGGAAGACAATGGAATCCAAACCCATGTCATCAACACAGAGGAAAGAAATGATCTTCAATGGCGCTCTAGATTAAACATTAAACCCCATTTTGGGCTAAAACCAGGTCTACCCACCCCTCCAGTTTCAGCCATTTTGACCCTTATAAATCCCCTTCTTTTTTGCAAATAAAAAAATAAAAAACAGATTAAAAGCAAGAATACAAAAAGGCAGAAATTATATATAATGTTTCAACTACATGAAACTAACTACTACATGAGATACAAACTAAATCAGAAACACACACATTAATGAAACAATTACCTACATAGACACACAACTGAACTAGAAAACAGAAAGGGATTTGTGCCTAAAGGCCTCATTCTATCTGTTAATTTTTATCTCTCATTATTCTACTCCCTTTAGATAATATAATATAACCACACTTCTGATAACACTCTTACCATTAATAAATATAACAACTGACATTTGCCCACGTTGTTCTCAGTTTTTTTGTTTTGGGTAATTTGCAGGTCTTCATGAGCCATTCTTTTTGCTTTGGACTAAAACATTCCTTCCATCTATCCGTATAGTCTTTTATTTATATATATATATATATGACTATACGGACTATATTATATATAATATAGTCCGTATATAGTCCGTATATATGACTATATTATCTAAAGGGAGTAGAATAATATATATATACACACACACACTTTAGTATATCACAGTAACAACCCATGTTTTCATTCTAATTGATCATCCAACATTCTCAACATATAAAACTCTAGTTTCATTTAACCTTGCTTACTTCCAGAATGGAACATATTTTAGTTCAATCTTTCTACAATACACCACATGTGAGGAAATGTCCCAACTATGAGGTTGAATTTCCAAAATTTGCAAGAGTTCCTTTTGTACATTTTAAAATGACACTCTGGTGTCAATTAACACCATTCTCTCCAGAGTGTACTATGTGATGTCTATGTATAATGTTATTCCGTGAAAGGCTCTGTCCACACTCCATGCATTTCTACGGTTTCTCCCCAGTGTGAGTCCTTTGATGTTTACGTAGAGTTCCACTCCGAGTAAATCTCTGTCCACACTCCAGACATTTATAGGGTTTCTCTCCAGTGTGGGTCCTTTGATGGGAACGTAGGCCTGAACTCTGAATGAAGCTCTGTCCACACTCCAGGCATTTATAGGGTTTCTCCCCAGTGTGAGTACGTTGATGTGAACGTAGACGTGAACCATGCCTGAAGCTTTGTCCACACTCCAGGCATTTATAGGGTTTCTCCCCAGTGTGAGTCCTTTGATGTTGACGTAGGTTTGAACTATGAGTGAAGCTCTGTCCACACTCCAGGCAGTTATAGGGTTTCTCCCCAGTGTGGGTCCTTTGATGTGAACGTAGTCCTGTACTATGAGAAAAGCTCTGTCCACACTCCAGGCATTTATAGGGTTTCTCCCCAGCATGAGTCCTTTGATGTGAACGTAGTCCTGAACTACGAGCGAAGCTCTGTCCACACTCCAGGCAGTTATAGGGTTTCTCCCCAGTGTGAGTCCTTTGATGTGAACGTAGACCTGAACTACGAGCAAAGCTCTGTCCACACTCCAGGCAGTTATAGGGTTTCTCCCCAGTGTGAGTCCTTTGATGTGAACGTAGTCCTGAACTACGAGTGAAGCTCTGTCCACACTCCAGGCAGTTATAGGGTTTCTCCCCAGTGTGAGTCCTTTGATGTGAACGTAGTCCTGAACTACGAGTGAAGCTCTGTCCACACTCCAGGCATTTATAGGGTTTCTCCCCAGCATGAGTCCTTCGATGTGAACGTAGTCCTGAACTACGAGCGAAAATCTGTCCACACTCCAGGCAGTTATAGGGTTTCTCCCCAGTGTGAGTCCTCTCATGTGAACGCAGAACTGAATTTTGAGTGAAGCTCTGTCCACACTCCAGGCATTTATAGGGTTTCTCCCCAGTGTGAGTCCTTTGATGTCTACGTAGTGCTGAACTATGAGTGAAGCTCTGTCCACACTCCAGGCATTTATAGGGTTTCTCCCCAGCATGAGTCCTTTGATGTGAACGTAGTCCTGAACTACGAGAGAAGCTCTGTCCACACTCCAGGCAGTTATAGGGTTTCTCCCCAGTGTGAGTCCTTTGATGTGAACGTAGTCCTGAACTACGAGTGAAGCTCTGTCCACACTCCAGGCAGTTATAGGGTTTCTCCCCAGTGTGAGTCCTTTGATGTGAACGTAGTCCTGAACTACGAGTGAAGCTCTGTCCACACTCCAGGCATTTATAGGGTTTCTCCCCAGCATGAGTCCTTCGATGTGAACGTAGTCCTGAACTACGAGCGAAAATCTGTCCACACTCCAGGCAGTTATAGGGTTTCTCCCCAGTGTGAGTCCTTTGATGTGAACGTAGTCCTGAACTACGAGTGAAGCTCTGTCCACACTCCAGGCAGTTATAGGGTTTCTCCCCAATGTGAGTCCTTTGATGTGAACGTAGTCCTGTACTATGAGAAAAGCTCTGTCCACACTCCAGGCAGTTATAGGGTTTCTCCCCAGTGTGAGTCCTTTGATGTCTACGTAGTGCTGAACTATCAGCGAAGCTCTGTCCACACTCCAGGCATTTATAGGGTTTCTCCCCAGTGTGAGTCCTTTGATGTGAACGTAGTCCTGAACTACGAGCGAAGCTCTGTCCACACTCCAGGCAGTTATAGGGTTTCTCCCCAGTGTGAGTCCTTTGATGTGTATGTAAGTGTGCCTTCTGAGGAAAGCTCTGTCCACACTCCAGGCAGTTATAGGGTTTCTCCCCAATGTGAGTCCTTTGATGTCTATGTAGATTTGAATTATGAGAGAAGCTCTTTCCACATGCAATACATTTATATGCTTTCTCCTCCATGTCAACAGAGTTATGTGCTATGTACATTTAATTCCAATATGGACACTTGATTCTTGTTTTTCCCTTTCTGATTACTCACAGCACTGGGTTCAAATTACAGGAAAGTAGATTCCATCTGAACATTAAGAAGAACTTCCTGACTGTAAGAGCTGTTCAGCAGTGGAACTCTCTGCCTCAAAATGTAGTGGAGGCTCCTTTGGAATCTTTTAAACAGAGGCTAGATACTCATCTGTCCAGGGTACTTTGCACTTTTCCTGCACGGCAGAGGCCTGGACTGGGTGCCTCATGCAGTCTCTTCCAACTCTACGGTTCTACTCTAGAATCCAAAGTGAATGTAGGAATTCAGCAGGATCAGCCCCTTGAGAGGAATCCTTTTTCCTAGAGGACTGGTTTCCTGCCTGCACTTTGGTTTCCAAATTCCTTAATATCGACTAGAAGCTGGTTCGTTTCCCATCACGGCAGGGGTGGCTCCATAGAACTCTCACGTCCTGGTCAAGAAAGAAGAAGCAAAAGGTTAGACATGAAGCCGCATACCTCTGGCTCAAGGTAAACAAAGCAAAAAGGGAAAGAAGAAAGGAAAGGTGGAAGGAAGGAAACACAGAAGGACAGGATAAGAGAAGGAAGGAATCATGGAAGGAAGGAACTGAACCCTTTCCCCCATATTAGAGGGCCACACCCATTTCATTGGGTCAGACCCAAACGTGGTTAAAGGAACAGAAGGCAGGCAGGCAGGCAGAACTCCTTCCCACATTCAAGGGTGTAACATATTCTGGATCATGGGTTTCCGTGAATTACCAGCATTGTGCTAAATGCTCAAAGGAACAAGGATTTCTTTATTGATTACGTCATTATCTCCCCTGCCACAGGGACTCCCCACTCTGCTTCCTCAGCATCTCAAAGGGTCACTCCGGCCACATTTCCCAAATGAATCTTCCAAGCTAACAAGGACCTGCATTCCTAACTGGCTAATTCAAAGCCATGTTGTGGCTGACAAGGAGGAGGAGCCGGGTGCTTCTCCCTCAGCGCATCTGCCAGTGGTGAAGCATGAGCTTGCCCTCCCTCAACTGCAGCCTTGTTGCCCCAAGGAAGCTTCTGGCCCTCCCCACCCCTGTGATCCCGGCCCAAAGGAGAAGGAGGAAGAGGTGGAGAAGAGAGAGGAGGGAACAGGGCAGCCTGAGAGGGAGGGAAGGAAGGAAGGAAGAAATGCAAGACTGTAATCCGGGAAACCAGCTTGAAAGCATCTGGATAAGAATCAAGGGAACCGGGACTCAAAAAGATCTTGTCGTGGGTGTCTACTACAGACCTCCGAGTCAGGATGAAGGACTTGATGAAGCCTTCTGTCAACAGCTGACCAAACAGGCACAAAGAAGAGATATAGTAGTCATGGGCGATTTCAATTATCCCGATATCTGCTGGAAAACAAACTCAGCCAAGAGTACAAAGTCCAACAAATTCCTCACTTGCCTTGCAGATAATTTCATGGTCCAGAAGGTAGAAGAGGCAACAAGGGGATCATCAACTCTTGATCTAATCTTAACAAATGTGGAAGACCTGATCAACACAGTTGAAGTGGTTGGATCCTTAGGGGCAAGTGACCATGTGCTCCTGCAGTTTGCAATACAAAGGAATGCTGAAACTAAGACAAGTCAAACACGCATTCTGGACTTTAAGAGAGCTGACTTCCAAAAAATGAAGGAATTACTGAGCGGCATTCCATGGACGCCGACATTAAAAAACAAGGGAGTTAAGGATGGATGGGAGTTTTTCAAAAGTGAAATACTCAAGGCGCAAATGCAAACAGTGCCAACAAAGAAGAAAAATAAGACAAGTGCAAAGAAGCCAGAATGGATGTCCAAAGAACTTCTAACTGAGCTAAAGCTCAAAAGTGACATGCACAAGAAGTGGAAAAGGGGAGAAATCACCAAAGAAGAATTCAAACGTATAGCCAACACCTGTAGGGAAAAGGTTCGCAAGGCTAAAGCGGAAAATGAGCTCAGGCTTGCCAGGGACATAAAAAACAACAAAAAAGGCTTTTTTGCTTACGTTGGTAGAAAAAGGAAGAAAAAGGAGGCGATAGGGCCATTGCAAGGAGAAGATGGGGTGATGGCGACAGGGGACAGGGAAAAGGCAGAACTACTTAATGCCTTCTTTGCCTCGGTCTTCTCAGAAAAAGAAAGCCATCTTCAACCTCAGCAACACGGAATGGACGAAGGATTGGGGGAAATCCAACCCCAAATAGGGAAACAATTTGTCCAGGAACACTTGGCCTCTCTAAACGAATTCAAGTCCCCAGGGCCAGATCAGCTACACCCAAGAGTACTGAAGGAACTAGCGGAAGTTATTTCAGAACCACTGGCAATTATCTTCGAGAGTTCTTGGAGAACAGGAGAAGTCCCAGCAGATTGGAGGAGGGCGAATGTGGTCCCTATTTTCAAGAAGGGAAAAAAGAACGACCCAAACAATTACCGTCCGGTCAGCCTCACATCAATACCAGGCAAAATTCTGGAAAAGATCATTAAGGAAGTGGTCTCCAGTGGATATAAATAGACATTTGTTGTTATTGTTGTTATTAACCCAGGCCTGCGAGCACAGCTGCCCATGTGGGGCCTGTCTGCCAATCCTGGTCCAGGCCTGACCTCATCCGGGTTCCCTCCTTCCTGGCTGCAGGCGAACTGCCCCTCCCAGAACCAAGGCCCGTTCCCAGGCCCATTCCCTGCAGGGCCTTCAGTGGGTGACGGGGCTTCTTCGTGGCAAGTGGAGTGGGTGGGGCCACAGTGTCGGTGAGGGTCCCGCCAGTCCCGTCCTCCGCGGCCAGTGTGGTCCAGATCCAGGGTTGTTGGCTCGGCCGTTCTCTCTGGATGCAGGTCAAGGGCGACTCCTCTCAGTCAGGATGCGAATCCTCCCCAAACCTCTTGGGAATGGAAAACAGGGTGGTTCAATGAACAGGCCCAATGGAGCTGTCCTGAGAAGACTTCTTCCTGTTTTGAAAGCAAATGGCACTTGGTCCCTGTCACTCATTTCCATGACACACCACTGTAGGGAACCTCTCCCCACTGGGTTGCTTTTAATTGCTCTGGTTTTATCTGCTTGCATTTTAATGTATTTGTCCGTTATTTTATTTGGTTGGAATGCTTTAAATTTATGTCAAATAGGTTGTTGTTGTTGTTTGGGGCTTGTCCCTGTTGTGAGCCGCCCCGAGTCCCTTCGGGGAGATGGGGCGGGATATAAAAATAAAGTTGGAGTGCCTCCTGACCCCTTGGAGTGAGTGAGTGCCTCTGGAGTGGCTGTGAGAAGGCCCTCCCTTGTGCACGTGGTGGGGCTCAGGCCGCATTGGAGTCCGTGGCCGGTGGTTTGCTCTCCTCCACATTCGCATGTCGTGGACTCCACTATGAGGCCCCATTTCTGAAGGTTGGCTCTGCGTCTCGTGGTGCCAGAGCGCAGCCTGTTCAGCGCCTTCTGAGTCTCTCCGTCTTGTGTGTGCCCAGGGGGAGTCTCCCATTCGGTATCAGCCATGGTTTTACCCTGCCACTTTTGGACTCTTGCTTGCTGAGGTGTTCCTGCGAGTATCTCTGTAGATCTTAGGAAGCTATTTCTTCATTTAAGGCCTTGGCGTACTGACTGATATCTGAACAGAGGATGGGCCAGAGATGTCACTGCCTTGGTCCTTTCATTATTGGCTGCTACTTCCCAGCAGATGTCAGGTGGTGCAATACCGGATGAACAGTATATTTTCTCCAGCGATGTGAGGCGTAGACACCCTGTGTTCATGCGGCATGTTTCATTAAGAGCCACATCCCCTCTTTTAACGTGGTGAGATGCATTCCACGCTGGGCATGCGTACTCAGCCGCAGAGTAGCCAAGCGCAAGGGCCGAGGTCTTCACTGTGCCTGGTTGTGATCCCCAGGGTGTGCCAGTCCTCTTTCGTAGGATGTTATTTCCAGCACCCACTTGTTGCTTGATGGCCAAGCAGTGCTTCTTGTGGGTCAGAGGTGGGTCCAGGTGACTCCCAGATATGTTGGTGTGCGGCAATGCTCCAGTGGGATTCCTTCCCGTGTCATCCTCTGCGCCTGACTTGCAGCATACAACCAACTCTTTTCAATGGGAATCAGAGGATCCCACAGAGGGGCCACCCTGCCCGGCCCCCTCCTTTCTTCCATGCAGGAAGGGAGGAGAAACACCACGAAAGCAGCCCCAACAGATGGCCACCCAGCCACTGTTCCAGAACCTCCAAAGAAGGAGCCTCCCACCACTGAGCAGCCCTTCCTGAGGTTCAGGTGGATCTCCTTCCCTGTCCTTGGAACCCACGGCTCCGCTGAGGCCTCGTCTCCAGGGCAGCAGAAAGGAAGCCCCCTCCCTCTTCCTCGGGGCCTCCTTCCCCACGTTCACACATGGCTCCTCTCCAGCCCCCTCCTCTCGGTCTTCTTTTCCGGGGACTCAACAGACCCCGCTTCTCTTTCAGCCAGAGGTTCTCAACCTTCCTGATGCCACGACCCCTTAATACAGTAGTTCCTCATGTTGTGGTGACCCCCAACCATAACATTATTTTCATTGCCCCTTCATAAATGTCATTTTGCTACTATTGTGAATCATAATGTAAATATCTGATATGCAGGGTGTATTCTCATTCACTGGACCAAATATGGCACAAATACCCAAAGCATTCAAATTTGAATACTGGTGGGGTTGCGGGTGTGGGATTGATTTTGTCATTTGGGAGTTGTAGTCGCTGGGATTTATAGTTCACCTACAATCAAAGAGTATTCTGAACTCCACCAACTATGGAGTTGGACCAAACGTGGCACACAGAACTCCCATGACCAACAGGAGATGCTGGAAGGGTTTGGTGGGCCTTGACCTTGCGTTTGGGAGTTGTAGTTCACCTGCATCCAGAGAACATTGTCGATTCCAAATAATGAGGGATCTGGGCACCCTGGAAGTGTCTCCTGATGTGAGGGAATGGGCCGCCTGCCTGCAAGGAGGGTGTCCAGGGGAGGGTGTCCGGATGTTGGGATGTTGGGTGTTGAGTGAGGAAGGTCTCTCTGCGCATGTCCCCAGGAATCGGGGGAGGGGCTGGAGCTGACTTATAATATTATAATAATGACATACAATAATAGTATTATAATAATATGCTAATATAACTGACATAATAATAATAATAATATAAACTATTCTCTCTCTTCCTTCCTGCAGATAGATATAGGGTTGTGTCTCTGTTTATCACCCTCTTTAAACCCCAGTCTCTCATTTCCATTCTCCCTCTTTTTTAGAAACTCTTCTGTCTTAATTCTTTTAAAACATTTATTGCAGAATTTTCTAACGTTATTACTGGTGTTAAAGGAGATAATAATAATCCCTGGCCTGAGGTTTATTTTGTGTCATTTCCAACATGTTTTTAATAACTAACTGGGGCTGGTTACAGGGACCATCCCGCGCCCCTATGAAAACAGCTCCACTGGCTTCCAACAAGTTTCCGCGCCCAATTCAAGGTGCAGGTGGTTACCTAGAAAGCCCTATACACTTGGGGTCCAACCTCTCTTCAGGACTGCATCTCCTTTTATGGTCGTGAACTTTATGATCTGCCAGGGAGGCCTTCCTCTTGGTCCCGCCACTGTCTCAAGTAGGGTTGGTGGGGACGAGAGCGAGAGAGAGACTGCGATGGGGGGGGGGCTTCCTTCTCGGTGGTGGCCCCGTGGTTTTGGAATGCCCTCCTGAAGGAGATCAGGTTCCCCCTTCTCTTCAAGCTTTCTGGGCACAACTGAAAACACGGTTTTTTGAACAAGCCTTTGGACCAGGATGAGCACCTTCCTCACTCAACCTGAGGCCTTAGGGATGGATTCTGTTAGTACTTTATGGACTGAGACAGTTCACAGCCTGTTGTACCCACAGCTTTGCTGCAGTGTTGAATTTTAATCGGTTGGGTTGTATGTTATTCAATGGAATTATTGTTTTGTGTAATTATTGTTATTGCTTTATTTGTTCTGTATTTTGCTGCGTCTTGTGTGTTCTGCACAATTGTGTGCTTTTGTGAGCCACTCCGAGTCCCTTTGGGGAGATGGTGGTGTTATGAATAACTTCTCAATAATTTTAAAGCATAGGTTCTTTTTATTGCAATTTCAGTGTGAGAGGTATCAGAACGTTTACACAAACAACAAAGAGTGACATTAGACATACAGATTTTATGTAACCACATTGGCTTGATAAACAACCTACAACAGACAAAGCGGGGGGGGGGGGGGTGTTACATTTTCACTCAGCATTCACACACATCTCCATGTATTCATCCTCGTGCATCCATCCAGATATTACCATATCCTTTCTCCCTCCTTGGAGAAGCACCTGCTTAGGCCAGGCCCTGCTTCCTCTGCAGCATAGTTCCAAAACGTCAAAATGCATCCTTTTTTCCTAAGAACAATGCCAAGGATAAGACAGAACGGACTCCCTGCAACCCGTATCATGACTCCAAAATGCACTCCTTCCTCTTCCCTTGAGAAAAGGAGGCCCAGTGACAAGACCGCTTCCATGCAAATCTGCCACTTTCCCATACACCCTCTCCACTGAGCATGGCGGACAAACAGCATCTCTGTCTGTCACAATTTCTGGATCATCATAAATAATAATAATAACAATAATAATAATAATAACTTTATTTCTAGACCGCCCTCTCTCCCCAGAGGGACTCAGGGCGGTTAACATACATATAGATGGCAAACATTCAGTACCCCAACTACATCACTAATATCAAAAGTATAAAATGACAATAACATACTCATTATAATAAAAAAATTCCACAATAGAAAAAAACAATAAAATTTAAACAAGACACAGTAAAAACATAGACACTTATATAACAATATTTTTCTGATGTTGTCCCAAAGTTGTAAATGAATGATAGACGTCTTCCATCCCGGAACATCCTGGCTCCATCTCCGTTTCCTGGACCAGATGTTGACTCTTCTTGATTAGTGTTGGCCTTGTGTTGACTTCCTTCTCAACAGTTGTAAACATTTCCTTCACTTAAAAAACCATTGTCTCTGCCCCAAAGTTAATCAAAGTTTGTCATTGTAGGCCTTAATATTTTAGAATGGTGTCTCCAAAATTATTAGCTCTCATTCATTCATCTCTTCCATTGATACCATATACAGTAGAGTCTCACTTATCCAACACTCGCTTATCTAACGTTCTGGATTATCCAACACATTTTTGTAGTCAATGTTTTCAATATATCGTGATATTTTGGTGCTAAATTCATAAATACAGTAATTACTACATAGCATTACTGCGTATTGAATTACTTTTTCTGCAAAATTTGTTGTCTAACATGATGTTTTGGTGCTTCATTTGTAAAATCATAACTTAATTTGATGTTTAATAGGCTTTTCCTTAATGCCTCCTTATTATCCAACATATTCGCTTATCCAACATTCTACCGGCCCGTTTATGTTGGAAAAGTGAGACTCTACTGTATTCATATTTCATTTTATCTTATTACAGTGGCGGGGTACAAATAAATAATAGTAACAATACTAAAACTTTATTTATATACCACCCTATCTCCAACAATGAAACCAGACAACAACAAAACATAATACGATAATGAGCATAAGTGTGCTAAACATACAAATCAATCAATTAACCACAGGCTTAGGAACCAATGACAAAATACTCCTTCAGCAGGCCAGGAGACAGGGATCAAGGGTTCCACGTTGGGGTGGCCAACTAGCAGGTGCCAGGCGGGTCAAGGGCAACAGTATGGCATGGCAAATAAAGTTTAGATATAATGTTTATATTTATGTAAGGGGGTTACTCTGTTCATTATACCAATTCCTTTTAGACTTTCCTTTATTTTCTATCAAAATATACTCTGGTTTCCATTCTAATTTCTTATCCTCTTCTTCTATCCCAGTGGTTCTCAACCTGGGGTCCCTCCCCAGATGTTTTTGGCCTTCCAATCCCAGAAATCCTAACAGCTGGTAAACTAAACTGGCTGGGATTTCTGGGAGTTGTAGGCCAAACACACCTGGGGAGGGACCCCGGGTTGAGATCCCCTCTTCTGGCCCTTCCAGTTTTCCTTGCTTCGCTAATCCTTCGACTACGTACCTTATTATTTGGTTGGCATGATCATATACTTTAATATTTGGGAGACCTAACCTGCCTTATTTTTGTGGTTTATACCATTTAGTTTTTATTTATTCTGACTCTATTCCCATTACAGTCCATGTTTAATATAATTTGCCATTTTAAAAAAATTTTGGTCCAAATTATTATAAGGTAACATCTGTATCTATTAATCTAAATCTATCTAATCTAATCTAATCTATCTAATCTAAATCTAATCTAATCTAATCTAAATCCATAATAAAAGCGAAAACCCGTATGTGTGTATGTGGCATGGATGCCTGCTCACACAGACAGCCTCCAACCTCCACAAACAGGCTATAGTTCCCATGGTTAAAAATCTAGCAAGTCACTCTTTTCCGCTGACATTTTGGCTACAGTGAGCTCAATGAACATGCAGCCCAACCCCTGCCAATGTCCTTCCCAAACACTACGGCCCACCACCCAAGGAATGCTTTCGTTTGGTGACCATTTCATCCTAGATTTTGCTTTTTCTTCCACCACAGGCAGGCATCCCAGGGTTCTCCATTGCTGTGGAATTTGCATGACCCCGCCTACTGTCCTTCCCTTTCAAATCTGTCTGCATAACAAACACAGCAGAACTGAGCAGAAACTAAACTTACTGGAGGAGTTTGGAGATTGACTGCACAGGGTGGAAGTTGTAGTTCACCCTGCATCAAATCAGAGCACTGCTGTGACTCCTACTGGGGAATAATAATAATAATAATAATTTTATTCTTATATCCTGCCCCATCTCCCCGGAGGGACTCGGGGCGGCTTACATGGGGAAGGAGTTGTAGTTCTCCTACACCCAGAATGCTATGAACCCAAACAAAGATGGCTCTGGGCCAAACTTGCCATGCATCCCCAAGATGCCCAGATTTGAATACTGGTGGGTTTGGAGGGAAATTGGCCTGGATAGGAGTAGTAGGTACTGGGATTTATAGTTCACCTGCAATCAAACCCCACCAATGATAGACCAGGACCACACTTGGCACACAGAGCCCCCATAACTAATAAACATATTGGACTAGTTTGGGGAAAAGGGACTTGTAGTTCACCTGCATCCAGAGAAAAAGTGACCCCCACTGACAATGGACCAGGACCACACTTTGCACAGAGAAGCCTCATGACCAACTGAACATACTACAAGGGTTTGTGGGAATGGGCCTTGATTTTGGGAGTTGTAGTTCACCTGTATCCAAAGACCACAGAACCCAGCCAAAGTCCAGAACCCAGCCTTCACCTGCTGAAAAGCCTTTCCCCACAACAGAGGGCAGGAAATAGAGGCGGAAATGGACAGGGGTGGAAAGGGCTGGGCAGGAAGGAGGGTTTCCCGACTGATCTGTGCCTGTGAATTTGCATGCCGTCCTGCGGCTCAACCAAGGGAGTGAACAGCCCAACGGGGACGTAGTCCAGGCGAGACCAGTTCTGTGGACATCTCAGCATGCCTAAATGGGGTGTTGAATTTGCCAGGCAGGAAGGCAACGTCTTTGGGAATTTGGGGTTCCTTTGAGAGATGTAGGAAATGTGGTGGCAGCAGAGGTCCAATTTGGGATGCACAGGAGACGGACCTGGGATCCCTTGTGGCCTGAAAGGGAACGTGAAATTCATGAAATCTTCAGTAAAGGGATCATTGTGCCTCTTAAGATTAAACTTATGCTGGTAATTCAAGGAAACCCATTATTCAGAGTGAATGACGTCCTGTCTATGGTCTGTTTGACTGTCTGCCTTGTGTTTCTTTAGCCATGTTTAGGTCAAGCCAACAAAACCAATGTGGTTCTTTAGTATTGTACGAAGGTCCCTTTTTTCTTCCATCCATCCCTCTTTCCTTCCATCAATCACTCTTATTTTCATCCTCCCTCCCTTCTTTCCTTCTGAATCCATCCCTTATAGTTCATAAATCTGTGATCACCTTTGCTTGTTTCTGTGTGTCCTTGAGACCCTTCATATCTCCATTTCTGGGTAGTTCAATTTTCAACACAAGCACTGAATGGAAAAGAGGATCATCTTGGAAATAAAGGAAGTTTGCAGGTTCATGTTTAACCTTTTGCTCTTCTTTCTTGATCAGGGAAATGAAGACCCTATGAAGTCACCACAGGCATAAAAAGAAAATATCAATATCTAGTGGAGATTGAGGAATTTGGAAACCAAAGGGCAATAATGAAAGAAATCCTGTGGGAAGAAGAAATCCTCTCTAGTTGCCAATCTTGTGGAACTCAATTTTGATCAGAAAGAAAAAGGGAACACTCACGTGTGCATATCACAAAACTGTCGACATGGAGGAGAAAACCTATACATGCCTTGAGTGTGGAAAGAGCTTCAGTTGGAGGAGCCATCTGCTACGGCATGAAAGGACTCACACTGGGGAGAAACCTTTTAAATGCCCGGAGTGTGGACAGAGCTTTGCTCATAATGGAAGTCTACATTCACATCAAAGAACTCACACTGGGGAGAAACCCTATAACTGCCTGGAGTGTGGACAGAGCTTTACTCAAAAGGGACACTTAGATTCACATCAAAGGACTCACACTGGGGAGAAACCCTATAACTGCCTGGAGTGTGGACAGAGCTTTGCTCGTAGTTCAAATCTACGTTCACATCAAAGAACTCACACTGGGGAGAAACCCTATAACTGCCTGGAGTGTGGACAGAGCTTTGCTGATAGTTCAGCACTACGTAGACATCAAAGGACTCACACTGGGGAGAAACCCTATAACTGCCTGGAGTGTGGACAGAGCTTCACTCAGAAGGGAAGCTTACATTCACATCAAAGGACTCACACTGGGGAGAAAACTTATATGTGCCTGGAGTGTGGACAGAGCTTTGTTCATAGTTCAAGCCTACGTAAACATCAAAGGACTCACACTGGGGAGAAACCCTTTAAATGCCTGGAGTGTGGACAGAGCTTCGCTGATAGTTCAACTCTACGTAAACATCAAAGGACTCACACTGGGGAGAAACCCTATACATGCCGGGAGTGTGGAAAGAGCTTTACTCGTAGTTCAGGTCTACGTTTACATCAAAGAACTCACACTGGGGGGGAACCATAGAAATGCATGGAGTATGGACAGAGCTTTTCACAGAATAACATTATGCATAGACATCATAGAATTCATTCTAACAAGTAGAAATGCAACTCTTGCAAATTTTGGAAATGCAAGCTCAAAGTTGGGACATTTCATCACATGTGGTGAATTGTAGAAAGATTGAACTAAAAATACAGTGTTCCCTCACTAATCCCCGGGTTTGGGTTCCAGAACCACCCGCAATAAGTGAAAATCCGCAAAGTAGGGATGCTATATATTTCTACATTATTTTAGTAGTTATACACTATTTTAAGTCTTTATCAAGAAATCATGTGTTGATAAATCGCCTCCTTCTCCTCTTGTTGCCGCTTGGGCTCCTTTTCTCTCCCTTTGGCTTCTCCTTCCTCCCTTCCTTAGGCTGTACATTGTAATTTTTTATTATTTATAGTCGTCTTTTAGAGTTTATTGAAAAACCGCAAAACAGCGAATCCGCAAAGAGCGAAGTAGTGAGGGAACTCTGTACGTTCCATTCTGGAAGTAATTATATTATCTAAAGAGAGTAGAATAATGAGAGATAAAAATTAACAGATAGAATGAGGCCTTTGGGCAGGTATCCCTGTCTGTTTGTTAGTTCAGTTGTGTGTCTATGAAGGTAACTGTTTCGCAGGTCTGTTTGTTTCTGATTTAGTTTTGTATCTCATGTAGTAGTTAGTTTCATGTGTAGTTGAAGCATTATATACAATTTCTGCCTTTTTTGTAATGTTGCTTTAATCTCTCTTTTTTATTTATTTTTATTTTGCCACAAAGAGGAGGGGGATTTATAAGGGACAAAACTGCTGAAACTGTCAACTTGTTTTGTTCTGAACCCAAAGGTTTCCTGTTCTTTGGATGCTGAGTGTTCAGGGAAGAGTGAGGTCTGTGAGATCAGTGAGTAGAAAACATGACACAATTTAGATAATGGTTTGTGACACAACAACAACCCTTGTAGTAGTCCATGGGATATTCTGTATGCCTTCTTTAATGTCAAGTAAGATATTGTGCTCAGATACAAAGATTTATAAAGGAAACACCACAATGGATATAAAACAGTGGGAAGCGCGGGAAGCAGATTATGTGTGCTCACCACACCTCACACAGATAGGACCACGTGTGCTATAAACATGGAAGATGTGATACATTCACACAAGATACAGGAATGGGATGTCTTGGTGTTACTACTGTTCAGCTAATGTTATGGTCTGATGGAAATATAATAGAACCCGATAAACAAACATTCGGTTGAAATGTAAATGTAACATAACTTTTGTTCAAGATGATGAAACTGGGAATTTGGTGTACGTGATGGAGAATGGAGACAGTGAAATAGACTTCAAGTTTAAAAAGTTATCCATAAATATAAGATAAGGAATTAATTGGGAAAAATTAAATATACTAGTAAAAACGAATCAGCAGGTGAAGAAACATTTGGAGAGTTATGAGGAAAGAAGTAAGAAAGGTTTTCTTAGGATCCAAGAGGTTGATGGAGAACGTCAGAGCGTGGCCGCAGAAGGAAGCAACCCGACAGAACGTCACTGGTGTGATGAAATCAACGGATATTCACCCAAAGTGGCAGCAGCATGTTTACATCTATTGATGCACCCAATAGTAAGGTGAGGGCTACAAGGAGTGACTGATCGATTTTCTGTATTTGAAAACGAATTGCAATACTTAGAAACGCAATTGTGAACTGTGATGTATGTTGACTCTATTGAGAGGGTTGATGGGCCAAAGTGTCTGCATTTCTATTCTATTTCTATTCTATTTCTGATTGCTTTTAATTATGCATTATTAAGGTCTCTGCTTCAACTTATTCTATTAAAGATGCAACCTGCCTTCTTCCAGAGGAGAGGCAAGTGTCCGTATGTCGCCACTATGTTTCCGGAACATCTTGTGGTTAATGTGGTTAAGCTACTTACTGGAACATAAGTGAACAACATGTTTTTCTACAAATGTTGTTTATGATAAAGGAAGCACGCTTGCAACACTCTGTACTGCTCCAAAGAAATGAGGAACTTCTTAGTTGTAAACAAGTGCATTATATATTGAGCTTCATTTCAAATGTTCTTCACGGCGGTCACCTTTGATTTGTCCATCCATCTATACTGCAGTATAATAAAGGTACTTGTTTTAAACTCTGTTGGGCTCAGATTGGATCCATAGCGCTTCAGCAAAGTTCCTGGTATTTAAATCTATGTGAGCGGTTCGCTTTTCCGCTAAATATAACTATATTAAACTGATTATATACATAGAATTGACACTGAATCAGACATGTGATACAATAAAGTAGTATTGATGTATCCAGGGCGTGTGTGTAAGAAACGGGAGTGTGTTTGTGTGGGTGTTTGTGAAGAAAGAAGAAACGGGCCTCAAAAGAAAACTGAGTTCACGCAAAGCGTGACATGGGACGGACTTGGGCGGTGAAGAGTGAGGCTTGTCAGCTCCAACGGGATGGGAGGAAGGGGCTGCCGCAGAAAGGCCGGGGGAGATGGCCTGAGGAGACAGAGTGGCCGCTGGAGGGCCGGAGCTAGCCTCTTGCCCCCCGGGGCTGGTGTGACCCACTTGGATCGGGGGGGGGGAGCTGCATTCAAGGGAGTGTGAGATCCTGCCCCCTCTCCTCCTCCGGAGCCTGCTTCTTCCCCCAAAATGCCTGCGGGTTGGTCCTCTCTCTCTCCTTCCTCCAGGCTGGTGCAGGCAGAAGCTACAGAGAGTAAGGGATTTAGAGCAAATTGTAAGGCTTGTCAGCTCCAACTGTGTTGGTGTGGGTTAGTCTTCTTTGAAAGAGAGCCCAGGCACACAAGGGCTGAAGATACCATACGGCTTTAATGTTCAGAATACAAGAGTCTGCTTCACTGCCTGTGTATATAGGCCTAGCTACAGTATCATCAGGAGCCTCCGGTGGCTCAGTGTGTTAAAGCGCTGAGCTGCTGAACTTGCAGACCGAAAGGTCCCAGGTTCAAATCCGGGGAGCAAAGTGAGTGCCCGCTGTTAGCTCCAGCTTCTGCCAACCTAGCAGTTCAGAAACATGCAAATGTGAGTACTACATCAATAGGTATCGCTCCGGCGGGAAGGTAACAGCGTTCCATGCGGTCACGCCGGCCACATGACCTTGGAGGTGTCTACGGACAACGCTGGCTCTTTGGCTTAGAAATGGAGATGAGCACCAACCCCCAGAGTCGGACACGACTGGACTTAACGTCAGGGGAAACCTTGACCTTTACCGTACCATCAATCACTCTAGAGTCCCTTTCCCCCCACCTCAGGGCAATTGGGTTTTATGGCTGGTTCATGTGTCCTATCCTCCCTTTTGGCCCATGGCCTTGTGCTCTCCGTCAGTGCTCTGTGTCCGGAGAGGGCATGCGATGGGGATCATGGCATCAGATTCTGATGAGTTGACTTGGGTTCATTTGAGTCAAGTTGGGTTCACTTGACTTGAGTTGGGTTCCGTTGAGTTGTCCAAGATTTGAGTTGTATTCATTTGGGTTCTGTTGAGTTGAGTTGGGTTCAGTTGAGTTGTCTTGGGTTCCATTGAGTTGAGTTGGATTCTGATGAGTTGGGTTCCGATGAGTTGTCCAAGGTTTGAATTGTATCCAGTTGGGTGTAAGGCTTGTCAGCTCCAACTGTGTGGTGTGGGTTAGTCTTCTTTTAAAGAGTACACACAAGGGCTGGAGATACCTACGGCATTATTGTTCGGAATATAAGAGTCTGCTCTACTGCCCGTATATATAGGCTTAGCTACAGTATCAAATCACCCTGGAGTCCTGGCGCCTGGAGGTTGCCCATTCCCACCTTCCAGAGTCCCTTTTCCCCACCTCGGGGCAATTGAGTTTTATGGCTGGTTCGTATGTCCTGTCCTCCCTTTTGGCCCATGGTCATGTGCTCTGTGCCAGCGCTTTGTGTCCGGAGATGGCATGAGATGGGGATCATGACATGAAGCGAGGAACCAACAAGGCGTCTCTC
Source organism: Anolis carolinensis (assembly GCF_035594765.1). Lineage (NCBI taxonomy): Eukaryota > Metazoa > Chordata > Lepidosauria > Squamata > Anolidae > Anolis > Anolis carolinensis. The sequence continues at coordinate 4,190,248 of NW_026943827.1, read as the reverse complement.
ACCTGGCAAGATGGAATGAGGTTCCAGTAAGGCGTATCCGAATAACAATGGACAATAACGTGTGCAGGTGGGACCCCATAAGCTCTACAGCCTGAGATGGAGAATGTTTTGAAACCATGCCATAAGAACGGAAGCAACAGCACGTTCCCCGAAAGAAGGACTAAACTTTAGGGTATCAAATGCCTCAAAGATTCAGCACGCTTTCAAGAGCTGCGGCAACGGAGCGTCCACACCTGTCAGAAGAACCTGATCACCTCTTCCGGGCAGGGTCTGTGTGTGTGAGTATGGATGTATGCATGTGCGTGTGAGCTCTCTCTAGATGTGATTTTGATAGGATTCTGATGTGATGATCAATAAATGTTACATGAAAAGTGTTAAAACCAAATTTGGCCTCTAAAAGCACCTCACTGATCCCTCTGCTGCTGCTCAGTCGTTTAGTCGCCTCCGACTCTTCGTGACCTCATGGACCAGTCCAGGCCAGAGCTCCCTGTCGGCCGTCACCGCCCCCAGTTCCTTCAAGGTCAAGCCAGTCCCTTCAAGGACACCGTCCATCCATCTTGCCCTTGGTCAGCCTCTCTTCCTTTTTCCTTCCATTTTCCCCAGCATCGTGATCTATTCCAAGCTTTCCTGTCTCCTCATGATGTGGCCAAAATACTTCAGCTTTGCCTCCAATATCCTTCCCTCCCGTGGGCAGCCACTGGGCATTATTTCCTGGAGGACGGACTGGTCGGATCTTCTTGCCAAGGTCCAGGGCCGCTCAGGATTTTCCTCACGATTCCCTAAACACTCTGCATCCAACAAAAGAACAGGAACCCTTTGGGTTCGTAACACTTGTATTATTATTATCTGGTGATTGGCAGCTCTGACGGTCTGGATGAGGGTGAATGGACTGAAACTGAATCCAGACAAGACGGAGGTCCTCCTGGTCAGTCAGAAGGCCAAAGAGGTTATAGGGTTACAGCCTGCGCTAGATGGGGTTACACTCCCCCTGAAGACACAGGTCCACAATTTGGGACTGACTCCACATGGTGGAAGTTGTAGTTCACTCTGCATCAAGACACAGCACTGTGACCCCCACTGACAATGGACCTGAATTGCAACTGGCACACACAATCCTCGTGACCAAAGAAAAATACTGGAGAGGTTTGTGGGGGAATTCACCTTGATTTACAGGCGTTGTAAATACTGGGATTAATAGTTCACCCCACAAAGGATGGACCCGAACCTAACTTAGCACACAGAACCCCCACGACCAATAAAAATGCAGGAGGGCTTTGGGGGAAAGTCACCTTGATTTACAGGAATTATAGTTCACCTACATCCAGGCAGCACTGTGTATGTATGCGAACAACAAGGGATCTGCACCAAATTTGGCACGCATATCCAATATGGCCAATTTGGAATACTGGTAGGTTTTTGGGGGGACATTTGGGAGTTGTTGGTACTGGGATTTATAGTTCACCTACATCCAGAGACACTGTGACAACCACCGACAATACAGGGACCAAATTGGCACACAGAACCACCATGACTAACTTAATATACTGGAGGTTTTTTTTTGGGGGGGGGGGGGACAGACCCACCATGGTGGGAGCTGCAGTTCACCCTGCAGCCAGAGATCCCACGGACCCCTCTGATGATGCATCTAGAGAGCAGATTTACCCAATATGACACACTTTAACCAGTGATGGAGTTTGAGGGGGTTAACCTGACATGATGGGAGTTGTAGTTTACTCACAACCTTATGCATTCTGTAAAATAAAATGAACTTTTTCAAATAACCCGGGCAACACTGGGTACCCAAGTGTGTGTGTGTGTATTTGTTTTCCAAGATTGCTCCCACTTCCAGAGAGAATTGTGATTCCCACACAAAATGAATTGGTGCAGACGTAGCCCAGATATTAGGCTTGAGCGATCCACGAAAAAATTGATTCTAAACTCGTTTCAAAACTAGAGGGGGGTAGCGTTTCGTTTCTGAAGTCAGTTCCGAATTTTGTCCCAAAAAAAATTCGAAATTAACGAAAATTCGTTATTTTCGAAATTAATTCGTTAATGGCGGACGCGCATGCGCAGTGGCCCAAAAACAGCCCAAGGGGGGGGGAGTTCGGGGGCTCTCCTGCACTCATTTTTTCACCTATACTGTTCAAATTTGGTACAGTGGGAGAACACAATCCACCCTGCTTGTTCGCTAAATTACAGAGCGTTTGCCATTTCCTAAGATTTATTGCGCAATTTTATAGTTCATATAAAAAAACTTTATTTACCAATTGCAAAAAATCTGTTCCTGCTTTTGAATTGTTATTTCCTGTTCAATAGGGGTTCCTTCACTGTGAAAGTCCTTCTTCTACTTGTGTAATATTGTTTCAGTGCCCGTAAATCTGTCAAAATGTTAGGGCATTGAGGGCCATTGGCCAAGAGACACATTGTGCTGCCTGCCACAATGCGCAATGACTTTCCCCAGGCATCCATATTGGAGGCCATTATACCCCAGTGGTCAAGCCCCTCCCCTCCCAAGAAATGTAAGATTTCTGCGACGTTGGTTTGATGTATCACCTGATGGCAAAATGGGGGCTTGGATCCCACTCCCCTGGGGAGCCGGCCACTGTGGGCCGGCTCCCACCCCCGCCCCTTTCCCCAAAGCAGCAGGGCATGGGCTTAAACTGCGGAATTAGACATGGGGGGCATGGATCCCACACCCCTGCCCCTTTCCCTAAAGCAGTAGGGCAGGGGCTCAGCTGCAGAGATACACATGAGGGTTTGGATCCATTAAAAGCACTGGCAGGGGGAGTGGGAAAAATTGCAGCCAAAAGAAAGAAGAAATCAACGTGGTGATCCGAACCGCAATGGCCAAGATGGAGAAAAAAGCAGAAAGAAATAATCCCCGTGGGGATCCGATCCCCAATGTCTATCTCAGCAGCAAAGACCCCACCCTGCGCCGGCCACAGTTGGCCGGAACGTATCCCCTACAGAGAGAGAGAGAGAAAACCAGACGACCCGGGCCCAAAGGAAGGATTTGGGCAAAATAGCACAAACGTGTGCGGAGGGACAGCTGCGAGAGAAGAGAGATGCGATGCATCGTTGGAAACTCGACCACGTAGGCCGAGAGGCAGCAGAAAGAAAAGAAAGAAAAAAGCCGCAGGCAGCAAAGAACACACCCTGAGCCGGCCACAGTTGGCCGGAATGCATCCCCTACAGAGAGAGAGAGAGAGAGAGAGAAAACCAGACGACCCGGGCCCAAAGGAAGGATTTGGGCAAAATAGCACAAACGTGTGCGGAGGGACAGCTGCGAGAGAAGAGAGATGCGATGCATCGTTGGAAACTCGACCACGTAGGCCGAGAGGCAGCAGAAAGAAAAGAAAGAAAAAAGCCGCAGGCAGCAAAGAACACACCCTGAGCCGGCCACAGTTGGCCGGAACGCATCCCTGAGAGACCGGCCCGGCCCACCCACAAAGTTTATTGCTTTAGCGACCTTAGCCTCTACCCACGCCACCACCCCACCACCCAAGGGGAAGGTGGTGTCGCCTTTTGGGAAGCTACTTAAAAGGGGTCCCAAGCCCCACTGCCCAGGGGGGCCGGCCACCGTTGGCCGGCCCCACGCCACCTCCCCACCACCCAAGGGGAAGGGCGTGTATTCTCCACGTCTGCTAGTGAACTGTGGGCCCAAGCCCCACTGCCCAGGGGGGCCGGCCACCGTTGGCCGACCCCACGCCACCTCCCCACCACCCAAGGGGAAGGGCGTGTATTCTCCACGTCTGCTAGTGAACTGTGGGCCCAAGCCCCACTGCCCAGGGGGGCCAGCCACCGTTGGCCGGCCCCACGCCACCTCCCAACCACCCAAGGGGAAGGGCGTGTATTCTTCACGTCTGCTAGTGAACTGTGGGCCCAAGCCCCACTGCCCAGGGGGGCCGGCCACCGTTGGCCGGCCCCACGCCACCTCCCAACCACCCAAGGGGAAGGGCGTGTATTCTTCACGTCTGCTAGTGAAATGTGGGCCCAAGCCCCACTGACTAATGTGTCAACCAGACCAGAGCAACAAAGTCTGTAGCCGCCACAAAGGCACACTCCCTGACAGCAAACCGTCAGCGGCCCTGGCCGCACCCTTACCGGGTGGACACAAGCTAGCTGGCAGTCCACAGGGTAGTCGTGGCCACCATCACATCAATAATGATTGTAATAATAACAACAGTAAGATCTTTATTGTTATTACCCGCCCCATCTTCCCGGAGGGACTCTGAGCGGCTTCCATGGGGCGTGCCCGTCAACAATACAATGTGAACAATTAAACCCCAAAATTTTATATTTATTAAAGGAAATGTTGCATCAATAACACATAAAATAAAAAAGCTGTCACAGTCAGCATACAGCATTACCTGCTTAAAAAACAGAGGTGTAAAAACACGGCTCTGTGGCCGAGGGCTGAATACTTCCACATAGATGAGGTAGTTTGAGAGTTAAAAATCAATAAAGTGCGAAATACTCTTGGCCTGGAAACCAATTCTTCATCTGGCAGCGATCCACCCCATAGTCCTCGAAGGCTTTTTGGAACTGGAAGGTTTTACGGCTCTGATGTAAGGTTAATGTTTCTATGGCGTTGAACTAGAGGGAAGACTTGTGTGTGTGTCTGGTGTTATTAAAGTTCTCTAGCAGCTGATCTGGAAAGAGGGAAATGACTTCTGTTGGTATACATTTTCAGTAAAGTTGTGGATGTAAAATAATGAAAGATATTGTCTTTATGGAGTAGAAATGAATCCAAAGAACTAAAACATAGCACAACTGTGGAGACAAAAGAAACCATGAAGACATAACTCATTGCTTTCAACAGCAATACAGTTTCTGAGAGGGTTTTTTCTCTACTTATGGGTCTGCGGAAGATTAGCATCACATACCTTCTGTGTCTTATCCTCTCAGACACACGCATAGAGATAAAACTTGTGGCAGGCAATGGCTGGGATCCATTAAAAAAAGGTTTATCCCTGCCATTGTGGGATTTCACTTATCCCATATTTTAAAAGCATTGTAAAGGGGTGGGAGATAAATAAAATGTTTTCGTTATCCTAAACGACCAGAGGCTTCGGCCAGGGTGTCCCACCTTTAACGATGGCTGTGTTAAAAAATTTGGCTTGTAAACCGCCTTTTGTATCATCCGTCAAAACACAGTCCTCATTTTCGAATACCAAACGCAAAGAATTGTCCTGGACTGCTTCAGCAAAAGTGTTGGAAAAGTGCACCTGATACTTTAGCACAGCAGACATTTTTGCAATTACCGTAATATTTTATGATGTCAAGACATAAAATTATTTTATTACTTTCATTAAAAAGAAATTAATTCTAAATGATGTTTTTTCATTTTGTACTCATGTTGCTTGGGCCGCTGCCCGAAGTAATCCGCACCGAGTCCACGCAGGGAGATGTTGGCGGGAAATATTAAATTTTGTATTCATTTAACATTGATCGTTTTATATACTCTCTGAGAGTCCTCCTCGTTTCAAAGGTATTTCTTGATATTCCAGGACCGGGAGTTTGGCCTCAAGGAAGAGTATTCTCAGATAGGTCACTCGGCAAGCTGCTGAAAGGGGTCACACCATCGTCGGCCATGTTGAATACTCTCTTCAAAGCCTTAAACTGCTAGGAGGATAATAAATGGAATGTGCTGGGTTATTTGGGAATTCCAAGTCACATAGTCTGTCCCACGGAAAGTGTTAGTTGACATGCTGGGAACAGAAAACGGATCAACCGCCGTTTTCATGCTTGGGAACGGGTTGCGGCAGGGCCGCAGAAGTTCAGCCTCTGGAATCATCTAGCCGTTTGTCTGGAACATTAAATGCGACATGCTTGGCTAGAGGACCTGTAGGCAGGATTAGAAATATATGGAAGGCACGTTTACAACCTATGGTATGAGATAACAGTCTGCTGGCTGAAAGAGAGTAGGGGCAGAGGAGCCTTCTCTCAAAGGTGAAAGAAGAAATGACCAAAGCTGGGTTGTAAGAGAAGGAAGCCAAAGGGAACCACAGAGATGTATAACTGTCAACAACATGGATTGGATGTGGAGGGTTTGACAGACGTTTAATTTATTCTTGCGACATCTCACTGTAGGTGTGGACTGTGGCCTGCAAGTTAGTAGAGGTTTTGCAGAGCTATGTCCACACTAGACAAAATAAGAAAAGAGACTTCATGCAAACATTGGAGGACCGCATACTCGCATTGTCATCGCAATGCCGTAGTCCAGAAACCTGCGGATGTGAGAGCTTGACCGTAAGGAAGGCAGAGCGTGGGAAAAATGGAACTTTTGAAAAGAATTCCTTTTTGAAAAACAAGACAGTGCCTGGGAGTGTTAGAAGATCCAACTGGTCCATCCTCCATGTTTTATCGCCCGTCCCATTCAAGGAGGTAGTGAAATTACAGGCATAGCATCAGGATGGCATGGACTTGAAGGAAATGACGCCGTTGATGTCCGACAGGAAATTCTTTTGTGAATCCGTCCGAGAGTTCTCCATAGATCGTAGAAGACTACAAGTCTTAGCTCAGAGTGTAAGACTTTCTGCGGTGTGATTCCACCCTCTTCTATCGTCCTACCAACAAACAGAACCTGCGCCCAGAGGTCACTAGCAGCTGCAAAGGCACACGCCCTGACAGGCAAAGGGCACCGTCCTCGGGCGCGGACAGAGGGCGAGGGGACCCTAAGGCGTCCGTCCCTCGGCAACAGCGTCGACAACCGCCTCTCAAGGTGATGGGACAGTGGAAGAAGAAAATTTCGAAAAGAGGTGGACAAGGCCGAGGTGTCCTGCTTTCTGCGGTGCGGTGATTCCACCCTCTTCTATCGTCCCTGCCAACAAGCCAGCAAACTGAAGTTCCCACGCCACAGAACCTGCGCCCAGAGGTCACTAGCAGCTGCAAAGGCACACGCCCTGACGGGCAAACGCCACCATGGATATAGAGACATAATTAAAATTTAAGAGGCATCACCTTCTTCTGATTCTTCAGGAAATAGGAGTAATAATAATAATAATAATAATAATAATAATAATAATAATAAAGTCACAATATGGCCCATATATCTAACAGAGTTTACCCTGAACTGGATCCTTTCTTTGTTAAACTTGATGCTTTTGACACGTGCTGTTTCCATTATCTGATGTAAAATCTATTGCGCCAAATCGCTATGTGTGTGTGTGTAAAGAAATCCTTGCAAAGTTGCTTGCAAAAGATCTCTGTAAAAAGGGAGCTGAGTTTTTGTAGAGGCAAGCCACGCCTCAAACAATGTATCAGTTTGCTGACAGATGGCTGGGTTTGTCAGTTGGTAATCTGAGCTTGCGGGGAGAGTACAGAAATGGAGAAGTTCTCTAGCTACGGTCAAGTAGCAGTTTGAATATTCTATGCTGTAAATAGAATGCTGATGTTATTGATCTTATGCAACTACACGGACATTGTACGATTGCAGAACTGTGATGACTCATGGGCCTTGTAGTCCTGTTCCTAGTACTATTGTGACAGACGAAGAGGAAAACATGGGATTTTTGCCGGTTCAGCCAGAGCCGGAGTCTCCTCACCTGCAGGATGTTGATGTTTGTCCTCAAGAATTCAGCCAAACAGGCCTTGGGCAGAACTCCCCCCCGTTTCCCAGAAAAGAATCTTATTCCCGGGAAAGGGGAAACAGAGAGGCTCAGCGGAGGAGTTTATGCATTGCTGCCAGAAATCAAGCTGATTAGGCTTGCTTCCCTTGGGAAATTCTAAGGAGTCACACATCTGGATAGAGTTGGGTTTCGCTTCTTGTTCTCTAGGGAAAGAGTTCTGTTGGCGGGAAAACGAGACCCAATATCGGTGCTTAGCGCCAGGGATACTTTGCGGAGTCAATTGTTCAGCTTGAGGAGAGAGATCGTGTGTGGACTTCGTAATCCCAGTTCCTTGTTTCCAGGATCAAGTTTCCAGCCTTGTCTTGTCTCACGGACTTCCTTGGACTCTGTTCATGTTTCATGTTTGTCTCGTCTTCTAGTCACGGTTCCAGCCAAGAATCAAGTTTATTTTCCAGCCTTGTTGTCTAGCTACATTGGACTTTAAGGACTCTGTTATTTTCCCACACTATTGCTTGGCAAGTGTGTGTTTCGGTCAAGTGGATTAAAACTTTGGACTCTAATATCTTATATTGGACAATACATTTCTGGACTATAATTGACCTCATCTGAAAGGTCTACTTCTGAACTATATTCTTCACTTGTTTTTATTGTTTTTATATATTTCCTTAATAAAGATATTAGATAGAGACTGGTCTCTGTGCAAGGTTATTGGTGCTCTGCAGCCTGGGTCCTGACAAGAACTGTTTTATATTTCAACCCAACAAGCAAGAGTAAAGTTATTTTGTTCTTTCAATTCCTCTGCCTGGTGTGAGTCTTATGCACATGGTGTTAACTGGATGCTGCTGGATTCCGCTATACTCGTTAATAAAATCTCATCATGTTGTTTACTTGTCTCAGCTGCTATAATCATATCATCAGCAATCATATATACACCTTTTATATGCCCAAATGTTTCTTGATTTTTCTGTTGAAAAACCTCACTTGAGGATTTAAGCTCAAATGGTAAACGATTAAAACAATACCTCCCCCACGGCGTATTGAATGTACATAATCTGGATGATGCTTTATCTAGTTTTACCTGCTAATAGCCATCTTTCTCATCTATTATTGTGAAGATTTTCTTTCCAGCTAGGCGACTTAGAACTTCCTCAACTGTTGGGATGGTATGTTGTCTCCGCACTGCCT